>NC_053156.1:21311736-21611736 GCF_016835505.1 Polypterus senegalus | reverse complement strand
GTTATTTAATTATTATTTTTCTTCTTTCGGCTGCTCCCGTTAGGGTAGCCACAGCAGATCATCTTCTTCCATATCTTCCTGTCCTCGTCATCTTATTCTGTTACACCCGTCACCTGATGTCCTCTCTCACCACATCCATAAACCTCCTCTTAGGCCTTCCTCTTCTCCTATTGCCTATCAGCTCTATCCTTAGCACCTTTCTCTCATTATACTCATCATCGCTCCTCTGCACATGTCCAAACCAACGCAATCTCGCCTCTGTGAGTTTGTCTCCCAACCATCCCACCTGAGCTGACCCTCTAATGCCCTCATTTCTAATCCTGTCCATCCTCGTCACACCCAATGCAAATCTTAGCATCTTTAACTCTGCCACCTCCAGCTCTGTCTCCTGCTTTCTGGGCAGTGCCACCGTCTCCAGCCCATATAACATAGCTGGTCTCACTACCGTCCTGTAGACCTTCCCTTTCACTCTTACTGATACCCGTCTCTCACAAATCATTCCTGACACTCTTCTCCACCCACTCCACAATGCCTGCACTCTCATTCTTTACCTCTCTTCCACAATCTCCATTACTCTGTACTGTTGATCCCAAGTATCCACCTTCGCTAACTCTACTCCCTGCATCCTCACCATTCCACTGACCTCCCTCTCATTCACACACATGTATTCTGTCTTGGTGGTCCTACTGACCTTCACTCGTCTCTAGAGCAGATCTCCACTTCTCCAGGGTCTCCTCAACCTGCTCCCTACTATCACTACAGATCACAATGTTATCAGCATACATCATAGTCCACGGGGACTCCTGTCTAATCTCATTTGTCGACCTGTCCATCACCATTGCAAATAAGAAAGGACTCAGAGCCGATCCCTGATGTAATCCCACCTCCACCTTGAATGTATCCGTCACTCCTACCGCAGACCTCACCACAGTCACACTTTCCTCGTACATATCCTGTACCACTCTTACATACTTCTCTGCCACTCTTACTGATGTTTTGTATGCGTTATGAAGACCCAAAGAAGTGTGGGTTAGGGGCTTGTTACATGATAGTAAATGAGTAACAGATGCATCGCCATCGTTTCTGCACATTGCACATCCTTCTTCTTTCAGCTGCTCCCATTTAGGGGCCACCACAGCAGATCACCCGTCTCCATCTCTCCCTGTCTTTCATTTCATTTTCTGCCTTCCTGTCCTCCCTCACCACATCCATAAACCTCCTCTTTGGCCTTCCTCTTTATCTCTTGCCCGGAAGTTCCATCCTCAACATTCATGTCCCAGTATACCCCTCATTTCTCCTCTGCACATTCCCAAACCATACTATACTCCTTCCCAATCCTGTCTACCCTTGTTAACCCAAGTGAAAATCATTGCATCTTGAGGGTTCATCTAATTGCAATTTCACTTGGAGTCAAGGGTTGGCACTATTGTCTAATGCTTGCCCTCCTCTCTCCTGTGCCCATCTGATGACAGCCAACACAAGTGACGTCATTCCCGGGTCCCACTTGGACCCGCCTCTTCCAGTCTGGCATTCTCTGAAGGGGTGGAGTATCCACTTCCATCTTGAGCCAGTCTAATCTGTTCATTCTCGCCTGGAAGATGTCTCTCTGTTTTTCCATTCTTTTTCTTTTGTTTTTCAGAATATATGGGATATACAGGGTGCCCCAACACTTGACAATTCTCTTGTGTTTTATCTTACAACCTCTAAATCCTTCTCAGTCGTTGCTTCCTGCAGCTCAGTGTCTGCCTTTTTTGGATTTATAAGTGACTTACACTCCTTTTGCTCACTTGTTGCATTTTGCACTTTTCTTAATTCAGTTTGGTTTTCCAAGGGTCCTCTGAGTTCTTAAGGTTTTCCCAGTTTGGAAGGTGTTGTCCCAGTTTTGCTCTCCCAGTTCTGAAGGTTCTCCCAGTTGAAGGTTTTGTCCCAGATTTCTTCTCCCAGTTCTGAAGGTTCTCCCAGTTTTGAAGATTTTGTCCCAGTTTTGCTCTCCCAGTTGTAAAGGTTCTCCCAGTTTTGAAGATTTTGTCCCAGTTTTGCTCTCCCAGTTTTGAAGGTTTTTGTCCCAGTTTTGCTCTCCCAGTTTGGAAGGTTTTGTCCCAGTTTTACTCTCCCAGTTCTAAAGGTTCTCCCAGTTTTGAAGATTTTGTCCCAGTCTTGCTCTCCCAGTTCTGAAGGTTCTCCCAGTTTTGAAGATTTTGGCCCAGTTTTCTTCTCTCAGTTCTGAAGGTTCTCCCAGTTTGGAAGGTTTTGTCCCAGTTTTCTTCTCCCAATTCTGAAGGTTCTCCAAGTTTTGCTCTCCCAGTTCTGACGGTTTCCACCGGTTTTGAAGGTTTTGTCCCGGTTTTGCTGTCCCAATTCTAAAGGTTCTCCCAGTTTTTGTCCCAGTTTACTTTTCCCATTTCTGAAGATTCTCCCAGTCTTGAAGGTTTTGTCCCAGTTTTACTCTCCCAGTCCTGAAGGCTGAATGGTTTCCACTTCCTCATCAGCATCTACACCTGCACCAGTTTAACTCACTCACAGCTTTAATTACTTCCTGTTTGCTTCACCTGCCACCCCATAACACCACTGACCACTGACTAGATCAGTCCCGTTTACGCCTGTGTGTCTTCATCATGCTTTTGGTAAGAAAGCAAGAAAACAAATTAAGGACCAAGAGTTGCTAATCTGCTTTGCTGCGCGTACTCCTTGATGACTCCTTGATGTTAAAAATGCCAAACAAAGAAGGGTAGATAAGGCCTGAACGTATTGGTGGTGAATTTCGTACAAACATTAGGAAGTTTTTCCTTACTCAGAGAACCAACGATACCTGAACTAAGTGACCAAGTAGTGTGGTGGACAGGAGGACTTTAGGGGTCTTCAAATCTTGACTTGATGTTTTTAGAAGAATTAGATGGATTGGACTGGCAAGCTTTATTGGGCTGAATGACCTGTTTTCATCTGGATTGTTCTAAGGTTCTAATTAAAGAACTCATTTCATCAACAGCAAGAATTGGCTTCTAATGTGGAGAATGGCAGGGGGAAAAAGCTAGGAGCCTTGTGGCCCTCCAGAACTGAGACTGGAGACCCCCCTGATTAGGTTATAGGAGGAGACTAGAGTTCTAGCAAGAAGAATGTGGGATGCCAACAGAATGGGAGGACCAGGGGAGAAAACATTGATGAGGCAATACCTGCCCTGGGACGCTGTGGCACCATGGATTCCCGCAGGGCACGCCGGGAGCTGGAGTTTGGTAAAGCTCTGCTGGGTTCCATGGCAGCCACCAAGGGGATCTGCGGAGCCCTGTAATGGACTTCTAGCATATCTGGGGGTGATTCCAGGTAATCTTCAGGAGCCACCTGGACACACTCTCAGGACCTATTAAAGGAGCCAGTCACCACCACTTAGAGTCGGGAGGAAGTGGATGAAGCTTGTGAGGATTAGTGAAGGCAGAAAGGACTGGCGAAGAGAAGGGTACCGTTGGTGCTGTATGGTCCGTGCTGTCCTTTGGGGGAGCGAAGAAGAAATGCTTCCCTGGCAGTAAATGGATCGTGTGCTGTGTGGTTACGGTGGCTGTGAAATCCTCAGACCCTTTTGGATTTCCCAAAGGAATAAGCGATAGATTGAGGGGCTGTCAGCTGATACCCACCAAGGCTTTGTTTTGTTGGATTCTCTCAGCTATCTGATCTTCACGTATTTAAGACATTGTAAAGACAAAGTTAGAATCTGCAGTGTGACACGGGGAACACGGCAACCTTAAATGATCCTGGGTAAACGGTGTGGGGGCCCGGGTTGTCGTTCCTGTTTAACTAGTCTCTTCTCTTCAAGAGAGGAGTCAGAGAAAACAAGAAGTCGGCCTAAAGCTTTGTGTTTTTCCCATTGCAGAACATGACATCTGTTTTCTTTGGCAAATCTCAAGTGAAGAAGCTGAGAGAATGTGGGACCCTCCTCTGCTCTGGGATATGCCTGCTCCTGCTCTCGGTGTGCTACAGCTGGCTCTTCACAGTTCCACTCCCTTGTAGTTTGGTAGGCTCTGTAAGGAGACAAACCTGTTTTGTTTTTTTTTAAGGCTATTTCACACGGTTATTTAACAGGTTCAGCAACACCTTTCATTTTTCAGATGCCCACATTATCTCCTTCAGTGCTCACCAGCTTCTTAAGGAGCATAGTGCCATCCATCTTGTAGAATGTTAGTGGCATGTCGACCAGCTCAGCCACAGGATGGTGAAGACGGCAGCGCATGGATCTTGTCAGCTGAGGTCATATGTAACACATGCAGCCTTAGAAAAGCCATAACAGATGGCCAAGGCAGAGACTGGCCTGTGCGACTGGACTGAGTTAGAAAGCAAAGACCAAGAGATGCGGGTTTACCTTTAGGGTACTCACAAATGAATAATCAGAAAATAAAACTAAATTAGGGGTCACCACGGCAGATCATCTTTTTCCATCTCTTCCTGTCCTCGTCATCTTGTTCTGTCACACTCATCACCTCCATGTCCTCTCTCACCACATCCATAAACCTTCTCTTAGGCCTTCCTCTTCTCCTCTTACCTGGCACCCTTCTCTCGTTATACTCATCATCTCTCCTCTGCACATGTCCAAACCAATGCTATCTCGCCTCTCTGACTTTGTGTCTCAACCGTCCAACCTGAGATGCCCCTCTAATGTCCTCATTTCTAATCCTGTCCATCCTCGTCACACCCAACGCAAATCTTAGCATCTTTAACTCTGCCACCTCCAGCTCTGTCTCCTGTGCCACCGTCTCCAGCTTATATAACGTAGCTGGTCTCACTACCATCCTGTAGACCTTCCCATTCACTCTTGCCAATACCCGTTGTGGAGGATGGCCGGCTGTTTATCCCGGCCAATACCCCCAAGCCGCCAGGTGGAGCCCTCCTTGCAGCATGGAGGTCCCCAGAAGACCAGCAGGGCATCATGGACAATGGAGTTTTTATGCACCGCCCTGCTGGATGCCATGGGGGCCACGAGAGGGAGCTGCAGGGAGGACCGAAGAGTTCTTTGTGCCCTATGACCCGGAAGTTCGTCTCCTACCGCAGACCTCACCACAGTCACACTTAAAACTACCTTAAAAAGAACTTGAACGTGAGCGTCAGTGGGCTTTGCACCCTGGGAACCCAAGTGACCCGAACTCTTCTCTGACAATTCTGTAATTCAGTAAGAGGTCATTATGATAGCAAATGATGAGAAGAATTCATAAGTAATCGCAAAAGTATGGCATCTGGGGGATCCTCTAGAGCAGGGGTCCCCAACTCCATTCCTGGAGGTCCGCAGTGGCTGCAGGTTTTCATCGTAACCCTTTTCTTAATTGGTGACCAGTTTTTGCTGCTAATTAACTCCTTTTCCTTTCATTTTATTTGACTTGTTTTTTAAGATTTGTTCCCCTGAATTGCTTCATTTCTTTCCTTAAATGGCAACCAAACAGAAATGAAATGTGAAGGGAGTGACCAAGAGAAGACCAACTAAGTCAGGGCCTCCAACTCCAACCAGTTGCTTAGTTAGGTGCCGAGTCTCGTTGTTAATTAAACTCGTTCTTTAATTCCATGGCTTGTTGCTGCTCTCATTGTGCAATAGCAGACATTTCTGAAATTGGTGATTTTCTCTTTTCTAAGAGCTCTGATCAAATGTTTTGTGGTCCTGAACAGATCAGCATTCCTGTGACCTTCATCTTTCTTTGTTTTCTGATATTGTATGATGGTCACAGTTTGCTGGTCCTGTTTTGGCTCATTTTGTATCTCATTATTGTTTGGCTGCTAATTAAGCAAAAAGAAACAATTAAGCGGTCGGAGCCTTCAAGAGCAAGACTTCAAAATTCAAAAGAAGTGAATTAGCAGCAAAAACAGGTCACTAATTAAGAACAGGGTGTAAAAGGCGCTATATAGCGCCCGACCCGGCACAGACCACGCAGAGGCAACGTGTACAAAACACACAGGCTTTTATTTTTCTTCAGCTGTGTGACACGTCTTCCCCGTGCCACACAGCCCAAACACAGTCTCAAAAGCACAAAGCACACAAAACTCACTTCTCCACCTTCTCTTCCACCACTCCTCCGCAAGCGTAGTCCCTCCTCCTCCTCCTCCTCCTCCCAACCCTGGCTCGTTGAGTGGTGGTGGCTGGGGCCTTTTATAGCCCACCCGGAAGCATTCCAGGTGATTAACCACCTGGTCCTAATTGAACTTCCGGGTGGGGCTGAAAACTCGTCCAGCCAGGCTGTGGGAAGCAGGCAGCTCCCCCTAGCGGCCATGCTGGGCCCCAACCAAGCTGTGGAGGACTCCATCTCCCATGGAGCCCTGCGGGCGGTTGGGGAATCACCGTCGGCCAGGAGGCTGCCACCAAGCGTCCCGGGGGAGGTATTGGACTGCCCATGGCGACTCCCCCGGAACAGAAGCAGCAGGGGCGTCCCTGCCGGGCATGGGACCCGGCTGTCCGTCACAAGGGTTAGAATGAAAACCTGCAGCCACTGCGGACCTCCAGGATGAGAACTGAGGACCCCTGAGAGTCTCGAGTGCCTCTTTCTCTTACCTGATTTGGCTCAATAACTAATCAGCACGTTGTCATCTCCTAACAGGCTGAAGTTCCCAGTTTGCTATTTTAGTTCAGGACCGTCCTCACGACACTGTGACATACAGACAGACGCACACCCACCATCAAGGTTTCAATGTTTTCAGTATCAGATGACCCATCGAGATCTGGAGATCGAAATTTTAGACAAATCTAAAGCTTTCGCTCCTCCACCTTAGATGATAGATTAAAGAGAAAGATGTTTCGGATTCCTGGAAACAAACCCGACATGAAAGTCTAACCCATTTAGTCCTGAGCAGGGTCACAGGGGGTGCTGTAGCCGATCCCAGTTAGCACAGGGTACAAGGCAGGAGCAAACCCCAGTCCATCACAGGGCGAACACGCACGACAGCCACACATGAGGGTCACTTTAGTGTCACCAATCCACCTATCCTGCATGTCTTTGGACTGTGAGAGGAAGCCCACAGAGCCACGGGGAGAACATGTATGAGTCCCAAGTGTAACTCGAATATCCTTTCACACTAAGAATACTACAGTTTGAGTTGCTCTTTGACGGACCCCAAAAGCTTGGATTTCACATCAAGCATGCATGTGACGATGTCACGTGCAACCATGGCGTCACGTCACATGCTTAGCAGTGAGTGTCATTACTATTAACAATATGACCACGGCTGTGAGAGAACTGTCACGAAACGACAGAAACCGCACAAAGTGAGAAACACAAGGGCCTCTCGATAAACAAAATAATAGAAAAGTAAATGATAATAATGACAACTGTAACATAAGCAAATGGTACAAAATTAAGAACAGATTCTCAAAAGCACACACGTGACAGGGGGCAGCACGGTGGTGCAGGGGTAGCGCTGCCACCTGACAGTAAGGAGACCAGAGACCTCCCTGCGTGGAGTCTGCATGGGCTTCCTCTGAGTTCTCCGGCCCATACCCCGAGTCCCAAGACATGCGGGTTAGGTGGACTGGCCATTGTGTGTGTGTGTGTGTCTGTTCATCCTGTCCAGGGTTTGTTACTACATTATGCTAGCTGGGATAGGCTCCACCAGACCCCCATGGCCCTGTTCGGGACTAAGTGGATTACAAAATGATAAAATATTTAAAGCTTGTCATGGGTGGACTGGTGGCTCTGAGGCAGAGGGACCTGCACTGGCAGTCAGAAGTGATTCTACTCCGATGGGCCCTTAACCTGTAATTGCTCTGTCCTGGGTATGACGTTAATCTGCATCCAGCCAAAGATCCTGGGGGGTGGGGGGCATTGGTGGCAGGATTGACACTCCAGCCACCATAAAAAATACAAATTTCTTACATTGTTTCGTTCCATCTGAACTAGTGTGGTGCTAAGGTGTCACCCATTGCATGGCGGCACTCAGGTCCTAATCTGGGACATGTCATGTGTTGGGTGTTATCAGCGCATGCTCCAAACCCCTCTCTCTATCCTGTGCTGTCAACCATTCAGGACCTTCGGCCCACTGGAATCCACAATAGAGTAGAGAAGATGA
Organism: Polypterus senegalus; assembly: GCF_016835505.1. Classification (NCBI taxonomy): domain Eukaryota; kingdom Metazoa; phylum Chordata; class Cladistia; order Polypteriformes; family Polypteridae; genus Polypterus; species Polypterus senegalus. The sequence continues at coordinate 21,603,708 of NC_053156.1, read as the reverse complement.
CATCATCTTGGCAGGAACTGGAAGTGACGTCATTGGGCCCTGAAATGGGAAATGATATCATCCGGGCTCCCATCCATCAAAAAACCCCTCTCTGTCCAACTGCAGTCAGGACAGTTTTAGGCCTGGGACACATTCAGAGACCTGAGACATCCTGAGGCCCGTAAGACGACGCCCCTGTCACCTGCATCTCTTTTGACTCCACCCACTTTCCACGCCCCCATCCCGCCCCCGTGTTAGCAGTACACTTTTGTGTTAAATCTATTATTATAGTAATGGTGGCAAACTGAACACGTGTGCAAGAAATATTTATTATAAATAAAAAAAAGCTTCACCAGGATAAACTGCCGTGCTAATGTAGTAAACGTCTTGTCGTATTTGCTGTGAGGTCGCGTGCCATCATCTCCAATGGGTATGTAAAGCCGCTCGGCTAACAGAGAAAGTTTTAGCTTGGAGGCTCAAACGACTACTTCACACCTCTTCGTGCTCCTGAGGGCGAGTGCGTCATTCATATGGAGCATAAACTCCACCACAATTAATGCAGCGTTAATATAAATATTCAAATTGTGTACACCAGTAATAATCCAGTACATTAGTATATAACACAGAGAGGACCAGTAAAGACAGCACTCTAAAGAGCTCCTTGGCGTCCGGCGTGTAGGATTACATACTTGACTGTTTACACAAATGATCTGATTTATTTGATTCTGAGTCTCTAAGAATATGAATTGCTAATCGTAGCTGAGTGCAGCATATCATTTATTCTCCTTCGTCTTCTTCCTCAGCAATTCCCATTTTTATACGGGGTCAGCCTTCTGACTACCAGTACAGATCCTTAGCCACAGAGCCACCACTCCATTGAGTGACGTATTAAAGAGTGCTGTGTCATGAATGAGAAATGGCAAATGCAGATATGAAACGTATACTATAAAATACAAAAGGAGAAGATTTATTGTTCAGTTTGTTTCTAATATATGACACCAAAACAACTGCTTCAGATGCAGAACTGAGAGACCTCGATAGTTTAGAGGTTTAATAAATGCTGAATACACGTTGGAGTGCAGGAACTTGAATTGAAATCGTCATGAGGGGCGTCGGTTCACCACTGAAACAGGGGAGTAGTGGCTCCAGAAGGGGCCGTCAATTTATGGACCTCATAATGTCTGGAGTGCTCAGATCTGTCCTGACTGTAGCTGGACACGTCTCGGATTCCATGACAGTTTGTACCCTCAAATCAAAAAGGCCCCTTATGCTGAAAGTTGCTCAAGCAAACCTGCTGTGTCCTCCTCTCTGTCATCTGATTTTGCACTAAGTGTGTGCCATTAAGTGCCATTTAGTTACAGGACCCCCTAAACTGTGGAGTGGTCTGCCTGCCACTATAAGAGATGCCCCTTCGGTCTCAGCTGTCAAATCTCACTACTTCAGTTTAGCACACCCTGACTAGAGCTGCTGATTAACTGTGCAGACTGCATCTCTGTTGTCAGCCATTAGCACTAAAACATAAGTAACATGAGAGTTAGAATTTGATACTAACCCTCACCTATTCTGTTTCTCTTCTCGGTACTCAAATGTGGCACTTGGTGCCACCGCCCACCTGCCAAGTTGTTTTGCCTGCCTAAGGAGAAGTCATCTCTGATGGAGGATGGCAGGAATCATCGGGTAGAGGGGTCCTTTCATTGGGTTGGCTGACCCAGTGCTGTTCCAACTGTGGAATCACCAAATGGGGGATGCAGCTTGATGGCCGAGGTCTCCAGGGCTCTCTGAACAAATCCAAATTGTATTATGGGATATCATCTACTGTTAAATTCTGTTCCGCACTTGTAATATTTTTATTTTTATACTGTATTGAGGATGATTTGTGTTCTGTTCTGTGTATTGTATTGTGTTGTATTGACCCCCTTTCTTTTTGACACCCACTGCACGCCCACCCTACCTGGAAAGGGGTCTCTCTCTGAACTGCCTTTCCTGAGGTTTCTTCCATTTTTTTTCCCTACAAGGGTCTTTTCTTGTCTTCTTAGAGAGTCAAGGCTGGGGGGCTGTCAAGAGGCAGGGCCTGTTAAAGCCCATTGCGGCACTTCCTGTGTGATTTTGGGCGATACAGAAATAAATGGTATTGTATTAAGTTCTGTCTCTTGGGTCACTTGGCTTTGGCAGACATACAGGTAAGAGTTTTGCTGTACTGTGTACACGTATCAAGTCATTTCAGCCTGAACAATTGAATCTTTCTAAGAATGAGCCATGGAGGAGACGGTGGAGGGGGGGTGTCGTCACTGATGTAGTAAACACGCCTGGCATGGATTTGTACGGTTGGGTGCACACGCTATACGTCTATTGTCCATATTGTCAGGCGCTCTATTGTTACTGGGCAATAGAAAGTAAAGTGTCACGTTTAGGACCCTACGTATATTCGAATCACCTTAATACAATTCATGGCTGCGGTGAGGCAGCGCACGGGCGCAAGGATGTAAACAACTCTGGAAGAGGGCAGCATATCGTCGTGGGGCACAGAGTTTAGGAGCACAACGTTCAAACAAAGGGAAGAACTCTCTGAGTTAGAGGACTACAACTTGGGAGAAGCAAGACGTGTAGTAGTGAAAGTGAATCACGAGGCGAGAACAAAGCCAGTAGTATTAGCACATGGCAATGGTAGTAGCCTGGCAGCGATGAATTACATTTCTAAAGGCTGACGACACAGAGGGATCTCTCTTGTTGGGTGTTGTCCCTGAAGAAGATGAAAATTAGCCTGTTTGTATTTGCATTGTAAACACATTTATGCCTTGGGTGTTTTGCTCTGCCCGCTTGTTTTTATCAGCCTACAACCAAGTATGATAAGAGGGAAGGTCAGAGCTGTGGAGTCTGAATAAGCGTCATTTCCATTTTTTAATGAGTTTATTATGCAGCTTTCACTTAATGACTGTGATAAGTTGATGTCAGATTAAGTGATTCGTTTTTTGAGTTGTTGTATCTACAAATGCAACCAACAAATGCTGACCCTGCGCTATGACCACCCAATCCCCCAAAGAAAAGGGCATGCGGAAAGACAGTTTCCCCATCGGGATTCATAAAGGATGTCAAGTCAAATTTAAAAATCACGATAAAATGAAGTTTGGTATTTTGATGGATTCTTGTTCATCATGGTGCTAGCGAGGGGCGTGGACGTGGATGGACATTAGAACTTAAGGATACTCTAGACAAGAACAGGCCATTCAGCCCACCAAAGCTCGCCAGTCCAAAAAAACATCAAGTCGAGTTTTGAAAGTCCCTAACGTCTTACTGTCTGCCACACTACTTGGTCGCTTATTCCAAGTGTCTATCATTCTTTGTGTGAAGAAAAACTTCCTACTGTTTGTGTGAAATTTCCCCTTCACAAGTTTCCAGCTGTGTCCCCGTGTTCTTGATGAACTCACTTTAACGTCACTTGCCGCATGCCATCCGAGATGTATAAAAATGGTAAAGCTATCACCTCATGTTCAAATACTCTTGAGCGACCTTGGAAACCCCACTTCTGATTAGGCCCTCTGTTGTCCATCAGATCCTCCTTGCCAGCCTCTACTGTCCTCTAGGACCACTCTGAATTGTACCTCTCAAGCAGATCCTACCATGTGTCCTGGCAAGAAGAGACGTCAAGGGGTTGCCCCAGAGATCCATGTTGGGTCTCTCTCCTCTTCTCTTTACTGGGCCCCATCATCGAGACCCGTGGATTCAAACATGAAGCACAACAAGAACATGAGAACACTCTAGATGAGAACAGGCCCCTCAGCCAAACAAAGCTCGCCAGTCCTCTCCACTTAGTTCTAAAAAGACATCGTGTCAAATTTTGAAATTCCCTAAAGCCTGCCACACTACTTGGTCGCTTATTCCAATGTTTGTGTGAAATTTCCACTTCACAAGTTTCCAACTGTGTCCCCGTGTTCTTGATGAACTCATTTTAAAATACAAGTCTCGATCCACTGCACTAATTCCCTTCATCATTTTAAACACGTCAGTCAGGTCTCCTCTTCATCTCTGTAAAGGCTCAGCTCTTTTAATCTTTCCTCATAATTCAACTCCTGTCGTCCTCAATCAGCCTCATCGCTCTTCTCTGGACCTTCTCTAGTGCTGCTATGTCCTTTTTGTAGCTTTGAGACCCAAACTACACACAGTACATGAAAGTAAGAATTCCCCTCTGGACCCTGTACAATATTAATACTGCTAATCGTTTAATTTGTTTGCTTTCACATTTAATGTATTTCCTTACGTTAACACTGAGTTTACCTGTAGGCTGCCATCTATAAAATGATCCCAGTAAGAGCAATTCACTTATAGACTACACTTCCATTATGCACAGGGGGCTGCAGTTTTTCGAAGCTCATTCAGCTGCTCTCCCTCCCACAATAAATAGTGGCCATTCACATTTTTCTGACTATTTATTTGTTTAATTTGTCTCATTCTGAATATTTGTTGCATGTCTATTATTTATGACACTTCTTTTTTTGAATATTGCACAGTTTAATAATTATGTGGGCACAGTCTACGCTTAGCAATAAAGTGATCACCTTGAAAAGTGTCAACCCGCTGTCCTGGTAATGTCATCCATACGGCCGTGTTCACGGCTCAGTCTTCCACATACGGCGCACGGCGTACACATCTCTCAGGCCATATCTCATTACACGACTTTTCCAGTCATTTTCACCCATAGACTTTATATTTGGAGTGAGTGATAGATAGATAGATAGATAGATAGATAGATAGATAGATAGATAGATAGATAGATAGATAGATAGATAGATACTTTATTAATCCCAAGGGTAGAGAAAAGCCAAGCAAAATGACACCTTTTATTGGCTAACTAAAAAGATTACAATATGCAAGCTTTCGAGGCAACTCGGATCATCTCGCCTGAAGAAGGGGCCTGAGTTGCCTCGAAAGCTTGCATATTGTAATCTTTTTAGTTAGCCAATAAAAGGTGTCATTTTGCTTGGCTCTTCTCTACATTCATAATGGCTAACACGGTACAACAACCTAGTACTACTTAATCCCAAGGGGAAATTCACATAATCCAGCAGCAGTATACTGATATAAAGAAATAATATTAAATTAAATAGTAATAAAAATGAAAAAAAATTAAAATAAAATTAATGTTCGCATTTACTCCCCCAGGTGGAATTGAAGAGTCGCATAGTGTGGGGTCTCTTCAGTCTGTCAGTGGAGCAGGACGGTGACAATAGTCTGTCACTGAAGCTACTCCTCTATGTGGAGATGATCCTGTTAAGTGGATGCAGTGGATTCTTCATGATTGACAGGAGTTTGCTTAATGCCCGCCGCTCTGCCACAGATGTTAAACTGTCCAACTTTACTCCTGCAATACAGCCTGCCTTCTTAACAAGTTTGTCCAGGTGGCGTGAGGCGTCTTTCATCTTTATGCTGCCACCCCAGCACACCACCGCGTAGAAGAGGGCACTCGCCACAACCGTCTGGTAGAACATCTGCAGCATCTTACTGCTGTTGAAGGACGCCAACCTTCTCAGAAAGTATAGTCTGCTCTGACCTTTCTTACATAGAGCATCAGTATTGGCAGTCCAGTCCAATTTGTCATCGAGCTGCACTCCCAGATATTTAAAGGTCTGCACCCTCTGCACAGTCACCTCTGATGATCACAGGGTCCATGAGGGGCCTGGGCCTCCTAAAATCCACCACCAGCTCCTTGGTCTTGCTGCTGTTAAGGTGTAAGTGGTTTGAGTTTCACCATTTAACAAAGTCTTTGATTAACTTTCTGTACTCCTCCTCCTGCCCACTCCTGATGCAGCCCACAATAGCAGTGTCATCAGCGAACTTTTGCACGTGGCAGGACTCCGAGTCATATTGGAAGTCTGATGTATATAGATTGAACCCCCTGCGGCACCCCTGTATTGCTGCACACAATGTCAGACCTGAAGTTCCCAAGACGCACATATTGAGGTCTGTCTGTAAGATAGTCCACAATCCATGCCACCAGGTGTGAGTCTACTCCCATCTCAGTCAGCTTGTCTCTAAGGAGCAGAGGTTGGATGGTGTTGAAGGCGGTCATGTCGTGTGACAAACCCAGCGACTCCGTCCAACCAGTCTGCTATTCACCTCAAGAAGTTTCGTCTTAAGTCATAGGTGCGGCCACTGTGTGTGTGTGTGTGTGAGACATGAAAACCAATGAGGGTTCAGCCAGAAGTAAAAATGCAGCAACGTGGAATAAGGAAAGCAGGTGTTTTGGACCTTGACTACAGAAGCAAGGCTCATCTGTCTGCTCTGTCTCATGTTTTATGCTTCACGGTAGAATGGAAGAAGAACAAAAACAAAAAAAATCAGACGTGAGCATCAGTAGGCTTTGCACCCGAGGAACCAAATTCACCTGAATTATTCTCTAACCTTTGAGGAATTATTCACCACTCTGATCTTTCTGATCATAAAGAAGGTCTTTACGATAGCAGTTGACAAGAATTCATAATTCATTGCAGAATTTCGGCACTTAAGGGCTCTTCTAGAGTACGCTCAAATAAAAAAATATAATAATTTGGATGTGAGTGTCGGTAAGCTTAGCACCCTGGGAACCAAATTACCCAAACTACCATATATACTAGTGTATAAGTCTGGTCTTGAAACCCAAAAAAACTGATCATAAAATCAGACCGCGACTTATACGCCTGTTCAAAAATACGACACTTATTTGTTTTTTCCATCTTCTTGCCTCCTCTAATCTCAAATCAGTTTCTCAGACACAGCGAATGTTGTTGCTGCAGCGCAGTTACCAGTTTCTTTCGGGCCTTCAATAGCTTTTACGTTAAAACCAGCTTCATATTTTCTTCTGATCGTAGATAACGGATGCTCTTACGATAAAGGTGTATGAGGGTGTGAGATACAAAAAATACAAAACAATGCAAACGTCACATCTGAATAGTTCAGGTATCACCTTGTGGTCACGTAGGCACAATACACAGAAATAAAGGCCGTGTGCTCCGTGGTGACTCTCTCAGGTGGGCGTTAGCATATCATCATCTCTTGGACCAATGGCATTCAGCTTATATGACCGACATTATAAAATACCAGAAATTATACAGTAAATTCAAGCCCCGACTTATACATGGCAGAACTTAAACACGAGTATATACGGTATTCTCTAACATTTTAGTGAACATTCACCGCTCTGATGCTGATCTTTCTGATCTTACAGTAGGTCATTACGATAGCAATTGACAAGAAGAATTCATAATTCATTGCAGAATTACGGTACTCCATCAGTACATTGTTATCTCCTAACAAGCTTAAGTTTCAACTTTGGTATTTTTCCGTCCAGCCGTTTTAACTCTAGACCGTCCTCAAGAAGCTGTGATACACAGACGGACACAGACAAACACCCATCATCGAGATATCCAGGTTTTTGGTATCATGGTGCCCATCCAAATCTGTCGAAAACCGGAGATTGAACGTTTTGACGAATCTAAAGTTTTTGCTCTTCCCCCATAGACAACGGGGCTGTGATTTCCAGTGCTCAAGTGTTTCCGCAGACACCACATCCATCATGTATAAAGTTATCTGCTGGGGTGACACTGCAATATTTTATTGCGAGTTGTCACCTGTTCACCTAATATGACATACCACGTCATGTCATTTGGTTGTGTAACGTGACTTGCAGTGATGAATGTCATCAATTTTGACATTCAATCTGACTAGAAGATGTATGATGTCACCTCAGCGTAAGAAGACCCTTGGTCTCCAGAAGTGATGAAGCTCACATACGATGGATTGTGTTTATTTTTGTCATGAGCTCTAAAAAAACAGTAAGAAAACAAATATGTGTTCAAATAGAAAATACCAACAAATCACATGACAATTTTAAGAGTCTACCTTAGGATCCTAAAACAATCGGGATGTCAGTAGGACTTACACTTTAAGTGGAATTACTCATCTGGGCCTCTCTGTAGTCGTGTGGAAAGGAAGATCATCTGTGTGACCTTATAACTCCCCAAAGTCCAAACTACTAACAGATTTGTAAGGTGACACCAGTGCTTGGGGTTGACCAATCAGCACAATTCATTGCCCACGATTGTTCCTGGTTGAAGAACTAAAATAAAAACTACCAGGAGCTACAAACGGCCCGAGTTCCTGCGGTGGAAATGCTACAAAAGCTTCTCAAAAGTCCCTCATTCCTGGTGGGAAAGGGCCTACTGTTTGTTTGAAAGCCATTCCTACGTAGCTTTGACTTCGTGCTTTGGCCACAAGACACCAAACTACATGAACGAATGGCATAGTATCCATAAAAAACTACCTTAGGATCAAAAAACAAATCGGGATGTCAGTAGGACGAAAACTTTCATTGGAGTTTCTTATCTGTGCCTCCCTGTGTGACCTTAGATGGATGAGGAGTCCAATTCCGGACAGGACATTTGGTTTGGGATTATCTTTCTTAAAATCTCACCCCAATTTGTGTTCTCCTTATGTTAGAGTGCCACTTGATGAATCACACAGCGCCACAGGCAGCTTTCTCTGAGAAGGGTGTGCCAGATAGTAATAGTAAATGGGCGTTTTGTAAAGACAAGGCCTGAGGAAGACTTGGAACTATTTCGCTGGGAGTGGAGGACTAGTCTTGAGAGACGGGAGTTAGGAATTCTGAGGCAGTGGCCCATTCAATTGAGGTGTATCTGTACGGTCTTGTCTTCAGTTCTGGTAAGGGTGAGAAGACTGGAATTGTTATGGAGAATCTTTAAGTGCTGATGCAATCTCTCAGGGTTTTTTTTAGGTGGCAATGGGTAGGGACCCCAGGTATCCACAGGTGCCCGGTGACTCAGTCCAGCCACTTTTCAGCTCGCCCCGACAAAACAGGTTGTCTAAAGTTGGCTGCAGCCAATGAGCACTGACAATGCATGTGATGCATCTGCAATGCAGGTAGGGATCCCAGGTATCAGTACAGTACAGGAGAGTAGGAGATGTAAATAGCTGGTTCCTCCATGAGGTCAGAGCTCTTGAAGACCCTACAGCAGGCATGTGCAACCTACGGCCCGTGGGCCGAATCCGGCCCGCGTACTGATTTTATACGGGCCGCGACGACTTTTCCAAATATCATTGAATCTGGCCCGTTAACCCTCTTGGTGATGCCTGTTTGTTCTTGTGGTATCGTTGGATTATTTTTGATAGTATGATGCGGCCAGTGCTTTCTGAAGTACTTTATATTGTGCTTCCCCCACTTTTACGGCACGTCCGGAACTGTTGCATGTTTAAAGTGTGCAAGAGCTCGTAGTCACGTAGTCGTCGACTCTGCTGCATCTCTCTGCTCTGCTGTCGTGTGTGGCATAGCGCAGTCTTTTCATGGTTTTTGCTAGTGCTGTACCTATCTGCATGTTGTTTCGAGTTTCACGCTATATCGGCCTACATTTCAATACTTTCAAATACTGTACTTGTGAATTTTTGATCAAACCCTAATTAAGATGGCTTCAACAAAGAAGAGAAAAGTGGACGCGGAGAGTCGTACATTTCAAGAGAAATGGACTGATGATTATTTTTTTATAATGCAGAAAGAAAAACCTCTTTGTTTGATATGCTTGGAAACTATTTCAGTTTTAAAGGAATACAAATTACAAAGACACTACAATACAAAACACGCTAATTACAACAGTTACAAAGGTAAACTAAGAACAGACAAGATACAAAATTTGAAAAAATGTGTATCGGCACAGCAAATGTGATTACGCAAAAATACTGATGTAGCTGACAATATTGTTGGTGCAAGTTTTATTGTTAGCGAAAAAATTGCGAAGCACTCAAAACCATATTCTGAAGGCGAGTTTGTCAAGGAATGCCTTACTGCAGTCACGAACGTTCTGTGTCCAGAGAAAAGCCATGAAATGGAAAAGATAAGTCTTTCTCGTTGGACAATAACCCGACGAATCGACGAAATGGCCAGTGACATAAAATTAAGCATTAAAAATATTGCATCAAAATTTGAAGCATTTTCCATTGCTCTTGATGAGAGTACAGACTCCAACGATACCGCTCAATTGGCTATATTTATTCACGGAGTTGTCCTGAAGAATTGCTTGCTCTCCAACCAATGAAGAATACAACACGGGGTGAAGACATTTTCCAGGAAGTAAAAACTGTTTTTACTGTATTTGATTTAAACTGGGAAAAGTTACGCGGAATATCCACCGATGGAGCTCCATCGATGATTGGACCAAACATTGGAGCTGTTGCCCAAATAAAAACCGAATTGTCAAGTAACAAAATCAATACCGAAGATTTGTCACCAGCAAAACTTATGTGCAAAATCAGTTAAATTTGCACATGTGATGGGCACAATAACTGCATGTATAAACTTCATTAAATCCAGGGCGCTAAATCACCGCCAGTTTTGAGAATTTCTGGCTGACGTTCTTTCTGACCATGAAGATCTTACATTTTATTGTGAAGTGCGTTGGCTTAGCAAGGGACAAATGTTGAAACGTTTTTATGATTTGAGAAATGAGGCCTCTCTTTTCATGGCCATGAAAGGAAAACCTATGCCTGAGCTAGAAAACAAACCCTGGCTGTGTGATCTTGCATTTCTTGTCGACCTAACAACACATCTAAATGAACTTAATGCTAAATTACAAACTCGGGGACAAATGATTCATTCAAAAATCATTTCAAAATAAGCTTCGACTCTGGGAAAGCCAATTAAAGGAAGGCAATACTTATCATTTTCCCACACTTGCGAACCACAAAGATTTTGATTGTGAATCGTTTGCGAATGAATTAAATTCATTGAGTGGAGAATTCAACACTAGGTTCCGTGATTTTACAAATCAAGAAGCAAACTTGCAAATTTTCTCTTGTCCATTTGATGTTGATGTCGAACTAACTCCTCTTTCATTGCAAATGGAATTCATTGAACTGCAAGAGAACCTTGTCCTGAAATTAAAATTCAATGATATTGACTTACTTGACTTTTATAAAAACTATTTCCCACGTGACAAGTTTCCAAAGCTGACAGCTTTTGCTCAGAAAAGAATGACTCTATTTGGCAGCACCTATAAATGCGAGCAACTTTTTTCAAGGATGAACTTCGTGAAATCCAAAACCAGGATGCGAATTACTGATGAACACCTAGAAAACACGTTGCGAGTTTCCACGTCCGCAATATCTCCTAATATGATAAGCTTGTGTCCACCATGCAATCTCAATCGTCGCATTAATAAACAGTTTTTATTAAATAATATATTAATAAGGGTGGCACGGTGGCGCAGTGGTAGCGCTGCTGCCTCGCCGTTAGGAGATCCGGGTTCGCTTCCCGGGTCCTCCCTGCGTGGAGTTTGCATGTTCTCCCGTTTCTGCGTGGGTTTCCTCCGGGCGCTCCGGTTTCCTCCCACATTCCAAAGACATGCAGGTTAGGTGGATTGGCGATTCTAAATTGGCCCTGGTGTGTGCTTGGTGTGTGGGTGTGTTTGTGTGTGTCCTGCGGTGGGTTGGCACCCTGCCCAGGATTGGTTCCTGCCTTGTGCCCTGTGTTGGCTGGGATTGGCTCCAGCAGACCCCCGTGACCCTGTATTCGGATTCTGCAGGTTAGAAAATGGATGGATGGATATATTAATAAATATTTGTTGTTTTTTTTTTTTTGGCCTTCTTGCATTTTCGATTTTCAGAAATACATATATATATCCTGAAGTACTCCGGCCCGCGTAATCTTTCTACTTTCTAATCCGGCCCATAGTTCTGTCAAGGTTGCACATGCCTGCCCTACAGTGCAATTTCTTGACTTTTCCAATGATTTTCATTCACAGACTCCATTTGCATAATCTTAGCAAGTCTGAGGCATCCACTCCGCGCTCTCTACTGGTCGTCTATCCGATATGTCCAGTGACTTAGTCCAGCTACTTTGCAACTCAGGTCAGGTCAGGTTGAGGAGCAGGCACTGGAACAGCGAATTGCTGGACCCGCAACACAACGAAACAGCTTGGGATCCTGGTTGGCAACCCCCCAGGCAGACACGCAGCCCTGTCCCACCCTCCAGAAATGACCCTCTATCTGCTGTAGCCAGGTGTTATGTGGGCGTCTCCTTGGCCTGGTCCACCCACTCGAATCCTGTGAGCTGGATCACCTTCAGGTAATGGCGCCACATGGCCATAGTGCTGTAACCAACACTCCCTCACAATGCAGGTCATGTGCCTCATTCGGGACTCCATGAGCAGCACAAAGTCACACCAGCAGGACCCAAGGATTCACTGAAGAGACACAGCACTGAAGGAGTCCAGTCTTCATCTCAGGTCACTGGATCGTGTCCATGTCTCACCAACAGGAAGCACCACAGCTGTAAAGACTTGGACCGTCGTCTTTTTGCAGAGATATCAGGGGTGCCACACACCCCTTTCGTGCGATCTCATGACACCCCATGCTCTTCCACTCCGTCACCAGAGTCACCAGAGACTTCAGTGTCACTGCTGATGTAAGTAAACCTCTCGACAAGGTGGACACTCTCTCTGCAGACAGACACACTGCTGATGGCTGCGCCCAAAAGGTCAATAAATGCCTGGCTCTTGGTTTTTATCAGGACCCTCACAAGCCCAGACCCTCAGATTCCTCGCTCAGTCTCTCGAGAGCCCCGATCTGAGCCTTCATTGACTCTGAAGATCACAGCATCTCAGCCTCACAGCCACTCGCCCTGACAAAGTTAAACAGGTTGTTTAATGTTAAGAGCCGAGAACTAATGAGCATTCCGACAAACTGTACAACGCATGCGCTCCAGCCATGGTGTACAAGGACCTTACAAACAGAACAAAGACTCGTCTGTGTGACGGCAGGGGTTTTACAAACCACGACAGAATGGGGAAAAAGGAAAACAAAGAGCGGAGATTGTGGCTAAACTCGCCATACCAGTGACGCCTTCTTATGGACATCAGCGCCGTCACACAGCACATTATTGGCTGTCAGAAAAAGGGGCAAGTCTGTGATACTCTGGAAATGTGAAGCTGTGCTGGAAAGTCAACACACAATCTAATATAACATACTCTGAAAAATTCTAGCTCTGTAAGCTGACATCTTCAGGCGATGCGATCGGCAACTTCAGTTGTCAAGTTTGACATTCCCTCCGACTGGAAGTCGTGTAGTGTTACGCCGCCTTTACCTTTTGTATCCTGAACCTGTCACCTTCTGACAGCTCATTTAATCAATGGCCTCTTTCCAACAATACTGGCTTTGTCATTATTTGCGGGTATCTCATATTTATGGTTTCTGTACCCCCTACTCTCTCACTCGTGCCTGGCATCCACAGCCATACTGAGTTCAAAGCTGCTTAAATCTTCATTGTTTCACATTCTCCCTCTAAACTGCACACAAAAGAGCTATCAGTGTAAATAAGAATGAAAACGCTGAACACGATATGTACATTACAACACGCCGAACTACAGAAATGTCTTGGGCAGGCTAGGAAAATGATATTTAAAAGCTGTTATCTAGGCAGTAATTAGTAGTGGCAGCATTGTCATGTATTGTCATCTTACTGCACACTACTTGGATATCCAGCCGAACCTCATTGTTGAGGTCATGAAAACACGGCCTGAGTTTACGTACATGTAGTCTGTGCAGACATCTTGATGGCTCAGCGTACGTCTGTACTGTCAAATAGCAAACTGAATTACTGAAATACCATTTATCTAGGAGCGATATATTCACACTAAACTGAGACAGAGGCTGTGAGCCGAGGGCAGGGGGAAGCGAGATATTAGGAGTGGGGAGCCGGGCGGCCCTCCTCACTGTCCTGCTTCACTAATACGTGGGCAAAGTCACAGGTCACATCTATTATATAGTGCCTTTCATATCTATCTATCTATCTATCTATCTATCTATCTATCTATCTATCTATCTATCTATCTATCTATCATAAAGTATCTATCTATCTATCTATCTATCTATCTATCTATCTATCTATCTATCTATCTATCTATCTATTATATAGTGCCTTTCATATCTATCTATATAGTGCCCTTCCTATCTATCTATCTATCTATCTATCTATCTATCTATCTATCTATCTATAATATAGTGCCATATCTATCTATCTATCTATCTATCTATCTATCTATCTATTATATAGTGCCTTTCATATCATATCTATCTATCTATCTATCTATCTATTATATAATGTATATCTAATTGTGTCATTCCTATACGATCATATCATATCCATTTTATAGTGTTTTTCATAAATATATATCTAATATGGTAATATAGTGCCTTTTAGACTTCATGTTATGACAAATCCTTCAATTTTCCAACCCATATTTGGTAAATTAGGCTCATCAGACGCTGGAGGACTTGGATTTAAAAAGCTTCTTTTAAGAACATTTCAAACAATACTTTAGAAAATAAAAATGTTCCACTGCTCTTTTCCCCACTAGAAATTATATGTGTTACACAAGGGAAAGGGGCAAAGTTCATTGCTGAAAATAACCTCAGTCTCTCTCTCTCTCTCTATCCCTCTCTCTTTTAATCTCGCTCTCTTTCTCTCTCTGTTTCTCTCTCTCTCTATCCCCCTCTCTTTCTCTGTTTCTCTCTCTCTGTCCCTCTCTCTCTTTCTTTCTCTCTCTTGCTCTTTTTCACTCTCTCTATCCCTCTCATTTTCTACCCCTCTTTCTTTCTTGTTTGTTAATCAGATTTTATAGGAATTAAAGACAAATCAACAAACGAGGGGCCTCTGACCCAGCATTTATGCTTAGCTCCTTATTGAGTCTCGAGTCCCGGGGGCTGCACAGCTCCATTCATTGTCAGGTCCTGCCAGTCCGTTGCAGGGCGCAGTTTTGGAGTATCCTGCAAAGACAAGGAAAACCTGTCAACAACAGCAAAGAAGACATTCAAGTCGTCTAGTAGAGTTCTGGAGAAACTCCAAATATTTACCTCCATTTACGTTTATTCACTTAGCCAATGCTTTTATCCAAAGCATCTTACAAAAGAAAAACATCAATCTGGTGAACTCTTCTGAAACAAGACCAGAGCTATGGAGCAGATGTTGTGTTGCATACTCTGTTAGATACATCCTGATCTTGTAGATGTTAGACAGTGTGAATCTGCATTAACAAGAGATGGTGCAGTGTGGTCAGTAAAGGATAGCTGGTCATCCATCATTACCCCAAGGTTACGTACTAACTTGGTAGACGGGGCGTTGGATTGCAGAGCTGGCCTGAATAACAAGGAGTGCCAGGCCTTTGCCAGGCTGAGCTCCAGTTGAGGTGTCAGTAACACTAACTGGACCATGTGGTCCTTTGGAGGGAATGACAGGTATAGTTCCAGAAGCCATTAAGAAGGCTAACAGACTGTCAGGTTATATAGCGCCTTGATGTGTGGTGTACAAGTTACAGGAGGTTCTGCTCAAGCTTTATAACACACTGGTGAGGCCTCATCTGGAGTCCTGGGTGCAGTTTTGGTCTCCAGGCTACAAAAAGGACATAACAGCACTAGAGAAGGTCCAGAGAAGAGCGACTAGGCTGATTGGGGGCTACAGAGGATGAGTTAGGAGGAAAGATTAAAAGAGCCTGCGGTGGGTTGGCACCCTGCCCGGGATTGATTCCTGCCTTGTGCCCTGTGTTGGCTGGGATTGGCTCCAGCAGACCCCCGTGACCCTGTAGTTAGGATATAGCAGGTTGGATAATGGATGGATGGATGGATTAAAAGAGCTGAGCCTTTACAGTTTAAAGAAAAGAAGATTAAGAGGAGACCTGACTGAAGTGTTTAAAATGATGAAGGGAATTATTAGTACAGTGGATTGAGACGGTAACTTTAAAATGAGTTCATCAAGAACACGGGGACACAGTTGGAAACTTGTGAAGGGAAAATTTCACACAAACATTAGGAAGGTTTTCTTCATGCAGAGAACCAGAGACACTTGGTCTCTGGCGACCAAGTAGTGTGGTGGGCTTTAGGGACTTTCAAAATTTGACTTGATGTCTTTTTAGAACTAAGTGGAGAGGACTGGCGAGCTTTGTTGGGCTGAGGGGCCTGTTCTCATCCAGAGTGTTCTCATGTTCTTGTTGTGCTTCATGTTCGAATCCACGGGTCTCGATGATGGGGCCCAGTAAGGAGAAGAGGAGAGAGACCCAACATGGATCCCTGGGGCACCCCTTGACATCTCTTCTTGCCAGGAGACATGGTAGGATCTGCTTGAGAGGTACAATTCAGAGTGGTCCTAGAGGACAGGAGAGGCTGGCAAGGAGGGTCTGATGGACAACAGAAGTGGGGTTTCCAAGGTGGCTCAAGAGTATTTGAACATGAGGTGATAGCTTTGCCATTTGTATACATCTCAGATGGCACACGCCCAGTGTGCATGCTCTTTCTCCTTGTGATGTTTGCTCCATATATTCCTTTTTTCCTCCCATATCCCTAAACATGCGTGTTAGGTTAATTGTAAAGTGGGCCGGAGTGGCTGTTTGTGAGAGGCTTGCTGTCCCATCCAGGACTGTTTCCTGCCCAACTTTGGGTTAAACAGGTTTGAGAATACTTTATTATATTAAAACTTTATCAGATTTAACTCCAAGTATAATATCTGCCCATTTGACCATTCTTGTCATAAAGGCTCCTGAATGTCTGTTGTGTCCTTAAAAAGGTGAAACACACCAAAGAAACCAGCCAGGGTCATGTAGGCCTGAGGCGCTGGGTAACAGCCAGCCATTACAACTGCAGAACCTAACGTCCGCTGCTGCAGCAGACAAGGCTACGGCGACCTTTACTCCTTTAAGGGCAGGCAGTGTTTATTGCTGTTTTGAGCAATTCCAAAAATGTCTCTCGTGAGTACGCTGAAATGTGCTTGGAAGCCTTCAGGGTTGATTTCATCTGTAATGTAATAAAAAAAAATGGCTGTTTTGTGGAGGCTGCCACATACGTGACGCTTCTCTGGGCACAAAGCTAAGGGCAGAACCCAAACACACAGATCCAGAAACTGCATATATCTGAGAGATGGTGACAGAAACGGGAATCCGCACACACACCTAGAGGAACCATGAAATACAACTCGCGTCCAGCAACTGGGATGGAAGTCAAATTTGCAAAAAAACGTGGTGTGTTCATTATGAACAAAGGGGTGGCTTGTCCTTCTGCCGACCACAAAGTGCTGCACCTCCTGTTCTTTTAATAACACCTGGGCTCATGCAAATCCCCCTAGGTAGGCATTCACCCCTCACCCTGCCAGAATCTACATGACAAGTTATCCTGTGTGGCACGTCCTGCTTCAGTGGTGTCAGGAGAGGCCTTCTGCTTACTCCCAGGACACCGGACGGGACGGACCTCCTGCTATCTCTGATGGCTTACGTCTTCAGCTTCTCTCCAACGTAGCTGTCCTAACTCCCTTTACCAGAACTGGGCCAGACCTCCTGGCAGAGCAGCACGCACTTCACTCACTGTAGCTAACACTGACGCCACCAGCCATTGCTCTTCTGGGTCACTCAGCACACAGCCAGGGCTTACTGTCCCCTTTTTTTTCACACACACTCTTCCATAGACCTTGCTACTATGGTTCTCTCTTTTTCCCTGTAGGTTGCCAGTTTAAACTAACTACATCCGTGCCATCCTGGTGTGCCTCGTGTTCAGTGATGTGCGGTGAGGTTCATGGCTGGTGACTCCTTCAGAGTGAGATTTACAAATATATGAACCCCAAAGAGTAGCTTATTGACTATTCAACTGGCACATTGACTACTGGTTATGTTTCCTATCTCATCGGCATTCTTTACACACACATAGACGGGTAAGGCGCTGTGGACTATGGCCGGCAGCTTATCCCGGCCAATACCCCCAAGCCACCAGAGGGAGCCCTCCCTGCGACGTGGAGATGCCAGCAGGGCATCACGGACTATGGAGTTTTAATGCACAGCCCTGCTGGATAACGTCGGGGCCGCCAGGGGACGCTGCAGGGAGGCACAGAGACGTTTATTTTCCATGCAGCCCGCAAGTACGTCCTAGTCACATGGACAGAAGAAATGACGTTGAAGAAAAGGAGTTTTTACCTGACCCGGAAGTGCTGGGTAATCACATGGACGTAGGGATCAGAAGCACTTCCGGGTTGTGGACTATAGAGGACTGTGGGAGATCCCAGAAGGGCGAGTTGAGTCGGGTGGCAGGGTGACAACCCGTCTGGGTGTGGAGGATTGATTATTGATTTATTATTGTAGTGATTTATATGAGTATTATGGAGTGGAGGGTCTTTTGTGCACCGTTTAGTCCGAATAAATTTAATTATTGGACTTTTACCTGGTGTCTGGTGTCTGGTCTGAGGGTTCAAGGGGACGGCAGTGCCCCCTATCTGTCACAGCGCATATATGGCTAAGAAAGAACGTTACATTTATAGAGGCGAGAGACAGCGAAGAGAGCGCATTTGCTCCTCACCCTCCATGTCTTCTAAATGTGCAATTCCTCAATTCATATCATTCAATACAAATGAAAGTAGAGAGTGGTGTACTAAAAAAAAACGGATTTCAATTTTGACCTTAATTGAAATATTTAGTTGTTTTTAATATCTTTTAATTCTGATGCTTTAATCAGTTTCAATAAGACTGTTCAACAAAAGGATAACAAGTGTGGAACTGGACCCGGACACAGACAGGCGGACATCGTTTCTTCACCCAACACACGTTTATTTTACAAATACTTACAAATTTATTAATTCAGTGAACAAACCCAGTGTCTCCAGCACCGATCACAAAATGCCTTTCTGGCCGCCTGCACTCCTCTCTCCGAGCTCCGTCCTCTTCCACCCGACTCTTGCTAATGAACGGAGGGAGGCGGCCCCTTTTACCCCAACCCGGATGGGCTTCAGCTGCTTCCCGGCAATCCCCCGCGGACACACCCCCGTGTGGCGGAAGTGCACACCCAGAAGCCCTCCGTGTGTCCCCAGTCTTCTTCCCCCCAGCACTTCCTGGTGTGGAGGAAGTGCTGAGGTCCAGGGTTCTTCAGGCACCGGGGCGCCGCCTGGCGGTGGCCACGGGCACCTACAGGGTTGGGCTTCCATGCCCTCTACCCATGGCCCCCCAACACAACCAGGGCGGTCGCCCCCTCGTGGTCTGGAGGAGGCACAAGCCCTCCTCCGGTCCTCCAGGGCATCCCGGCTGGGCTCCACTCCCAGCCGCATGCGACAGAAGAAAAACAAAAGAATATTTTATTTAAGGTCAAAATTTAGTTTTGAAATATTGATTGTTTTTTTCTTATTCTGATTCCATTTTTCTATAACATTGTAAACCGTTTATGGTCTCACCTTTATTTGTAAACTAGACATTAAGTCCGTTACAATAACGGGCGCTAGAACAGTCGTGCCTAAACATTAGTAGGAACAGTCTGTATTAAATGGCAAGGGACCTTGTATGTGGCTGTAATATGCGTCAGTGTATTGTGTGCCTTTCATTTTCTCTCTCAGTAATACTGGTTTGTACTTCCGTAAAATGCCTGTAATTTTGTCTGACAGTAATACAGTGGACCCTCGGCTCACGACCATAACTCATTCCAAAACCAAACTCATTTCCCCTTTAGGACTGTATGTAAATACAATTAATCCATTCCAGACCATATGAACTGTATGTAAATATATACAGTATATATATTTAAGTTTTTAAGAACAAATATAGTTAACTATACCATAGAATGCACAGCCTAATAGTAAACTAAATGTAAATACATTGAATAACACTGAGAAAACCTTGAACAACAGAAAATTTAACACTGCAGGAGTTCGCGCTATAGTGCTAGGAAACGATCGCTAAAAATCACTTTTTTTAATGAGTTTTACGCACAGGGAAAAAATGAACATTTGAAAAATTCATAATTTAATAAACAACCAAGAAAAGTAACATTGCAACAATGCACACGCGCGCCTGTGTTTGTGTGTGTGTGTGTGTCTCTCTCTCGTGGTCCTGCTTGTGTGTGTGTGTGTGTCTGTCTGTCTCTCTCTCTCACGTGCCTGTGTGTGTCTCTCTTGCACGCCTGTGTGTCTGTGTGTGTCTCTCACATGTGTGTGTCTCTCTTGCACGCCTGTGTGTGTGTGTGTGTCTCTCTTGCACACCTGTGTGTGTGTCTGTGTCTGTGTGTGTGTGTCTGTCTGTCTGTCTCTCTCTCTCACGTGCCTGTGTATGTCTCTCTGTCTCTCTCTCTCTGCACACACAGGAAATGCACAGGAAGAGTCTGAACACGTGCCGTGTGGCCCCGCGCATGCGCACTTCACCAGAAGACACACACACGGACACCTGGACGCACACAGGGGTTTTATTAAAGAGGATGAAGTCCATGCGTCTGTCCTTCTCCACGAATATCTCCGTCACTTTCTTGTAAAAGTCCTCCATATTTAAAGAAAAATAAAAATAAACGGCCCGCTGCAGTGCACTTGACTTTCTGATCTCGCTAACTTATTGGCGCCTCTGCGTAGAGAACAGCAGCAACGATCACCTGTTGGGCTCACAGGCGCCCCCTTCAGGACGGCACGGTACTGTCTGCCTCACCCTCTGCTCACCTTTTCACTGTGGTTTTATGTCCGATCAGCAAGACTAAATACGTCACACACATTCATTAAAGATATTAGCCAGACTGTGGAATGTCAGGGTGCATAATAAACGTGTCTGCAAACATTATATTAGCGACATGCAGAGGGACTGCGACAGACACGCGACAATGACATGCATCAATCCTGCAGTGAGTGAGGGAGAGCGCAGTCCGAGGTGGGTGAGGCTCATCGTTGGCGCACTTCATGTTTCTCCCATGTATTTGAACAGGAAATGCGGCAATTCAGCGAATTTGACTATAAAAATGATCAAAATTGCTGGAATCATACAGAAAACAAATTTATAGCACAGACCAGTGGACACATTTATTATGTTATCATTTTTAGTTTTTTTTTACTTTTCATGATGCCTTCCCTGACCACACATCCCTGCTCGTGCTCTTGCAACCTCCTGCCAGCTGGGAAACCCTTCAAAAAAAGTTATACCTCAGAAACACAAGGTTTTCAGATCAGTCCTCATAAATTTCTCTCCTTGTGACCTTCATAATGTTAAACTGTGGAAGACAGTCATTCTGTGAATATTCCTAAAGATGCCATGTTGCCAACTACGTGCCCACACCCACAGTCTACGGCATAAGTTCTTAAACTATGTGTCTCAACCCACTGCCAGTTCTTGGGTCGGGCAGAGTCACGACTCATTGTTGTATTCAATGGGAAAGGATGGCAGACACTTGTTAGAACATGAGAGCAGTCTGGACGAGAAGAGGCCATTCAGCCCAACATAGCTTGCCAGTCCTGTCCACTTAATTCTTGTAAAAAAACATCAAGTTGAGTTTTGAAAGTCCCTAACGTCTTGCTGTCTACCACACTACTTGGTCGCTTATTCCAAGTGTCTATCGTTCTTTGTGTAAAGAAAAACTTCCTTATGTTTGTGTGAAATTTCCCCTTCACAAGTTTCCAGCTGTGTGTCCCCGTGTTCTTGATGAGCTCATTTTAAAGTCACCATCTTGATCCACTGGACTAATTCCCTTCATCATTTTAAACACTTCACTCAGGTCTCCTCTTCATCTTCTAAAGGCTCAGCTCTTTTAATCTTTCTTCATAACTCATCCCCTGTAGCCCTCAATCAGCCTTGTCGCTCTTCTCTGGACCTTCTCTTGTGCTGTTTTGTCCTTTTTGTACCCTGGAGACCAAAACTGCACACCCAGGACTCCAGATGAGGCCTCACCAGTGTGTTATAAAGCTTGAGCAGAACCTCCTGTGACTTGTACACCACACATCAAGGCGCTATATAACCTGACAGTATGTTAGCCTTCTTAATGGCTTCTCAACACTGTTTGCCAGTTGATAGTTAACCAGTATCCTAATTCCTCTCATAAGGTGGACTCTCGATTTTCCAACCGCCCATTGTGTATTCAGACCTCACATTTTTACTTCCTATGTGTAATTCTTTACATTTACTGACATTAAATCTCATCAGCCACAAATCTGCCCAAGCCTGTCTGCTGTCCAAGTCCTTCTGTGATGATATAACGGATTCCAAATTATCTGCTAATCCACCTATCTTGGTATCGTCTGCAAACTTCACCAGCTACTTATATTTCTATCTAAATCATTTAGGATTTGTGATTTGACTTTGTGAAGTGTCTCGCGATGGCAGCCAAATACAATACAATTGTCTGTCGAATGCGAATCTCCAAGGGCCTCCTCGCCTAGGAATGAAAAAGAAAAAATCAAACAAGAGTCCTCCTTAATATCTTTTTTGGTTTCTTCCAGACAATGGAGATGTGTTCTTTAGTCTCACGCGTCTCGGATTTCTCTCCTGAGAACAAACACCCCGCTATCCTCACAAGGGTCCCCTCTTCAGTTTCAGCCGACATCTCAGCAAAATCACACAAAGGCCTCAGATTTTCCAAGTCGTGGTCTTGACGTTTTTTTCACAGTTTGAAAGTATTTGCATTGCGTGATCAGTGATATCTGGTGAAACGTGTGGACAGCCGTTTGTGGTAATGAAACACTTTAGTGTGATGACAAAACTGCAGGCTGACGAATACTCTCAGTCGCTCTAATTTATATGGCTGGGGTCCAGTTAGGTCAGCCTCACAAAAAGGGACTCTGCTCTGTTGGGCTCTTGAGCAAGACTCTTAGCCGGCAATTGCTGAGCGCTTTGAGTAGTGAGAAAAGGGCTATATAAATGCAAAGAATTATTATTATTTATATAATAATATAATAATTTATTAATTATGTGTTATTATTATTATTATTACATAGTGGTTAAGACATTGAGCTTCAAACCTTGAGGTTGTGATTTCAAATCCCACCGCTGACACCATTAGCAGGTCACTTCACCTGCATGTGCTGAGAACAAAAACAAAAGAAATAGAACCAATTGTATCTCGAATGTTGCAAACCATTTTGGATAAAAGCGTCTGTCCAATAAAAAGTAAAACACGTGGTTCTCTTAACGAGATTTAAAGAAGACTCAAATAAGATGTCACCAAATATTCTCAGTTTTGACTCCTTTTACCTCAGTTGTGCCGCATGTCTCCTTTATGTCTAAAGCTATTTCTCCCAGGGATTTATGGGACAGAGTTCTTAAACGAAACATAAATGAGTATCTCTTCTAAGTCTCATGAGCCATCAAAAGAATGACCTTTGACTGGTAACGTTTTAATATGGGAGAACCCATCCAGATTTGGGATGACATTCGTCAAAAACAGGGTCTTGAAGACACTAAGAAGGGGAAGAAAAGTTTTAGAAACCCTGTTCTAAGGTCTTGGAGCACAAAGCACAAGTCTGCTGCGTAGTCCCCCCACTAATCCTCCGTGACGTCGACTGACTCGCCACATCTGCTAGAAAAAAGTGCAAGAAAATGTGCCTAATCGTCGCGTCCGTGTGAAGTCACTCTGGATGAAAGCTTCAGGTTCATGTTGTCACGCACGTGTACATTGGGGGACACTTCACAGGCTAAAATAGCGTTTGCTATTCGTCAGCCATACCAGGGGGATGCTGCACTCACCTGATCCTCTCTCCTCTTGCTCCTGTGCAGCCCAGCCAAAGACCCTGAATCTCAATGACATCACCATCACTCCACCCACTATTAATGTCACCGACCCTAATGACATTATTTCCGTTACCCAGAATTCCCCTTCCTGCCATGTCAGTTCCTGTTCTGGGTGCCCTGACTGTGCCTCTTCCTCCTACCCACCATATTGATAGAGCAGCTTCAACTTGTCCAGTCAGTTCACTTGCTGATTTTCAGTATACGGGGTGGCCATCCCCAAATGTTTTCCTGTCTGCCCCCCAGTTGTTTTATCACAGTGTTTAAATGAGTTACTTAGTATGTTGTCCCAAGAGATTTGTTTGTTTTTAAGAATGCCTTGAGGAGAAAGTGCTGACAAGATTTTTAAGGTTTTTTTATGATTTTGACTTTGCTTCTTGTCCCCTGTGGTGTCCTTGTGTGGACTGTGTGTGCTGTTTTGAAGATTTTAAATGTGAAGAGTTAGTGGCATAGCTGGGGGGGTGGCGGGGGGGCGTTCAACCCGGGCGCCACATTTTTGGGGGTGGCATTATTGTTTAAAAGGCTCAGTACAATTTGTGTTTAAGCAGCAGGATTCAGAAAAATATCACTCATGAATGAAAAAAGTAAAATTCTCTGATTTTTTTCCACAAGTGCTTGAAAAATAATTTTCAGACGGTCCTTTTGTGACGGCATCAGACACAGAAGTTGAAATTTATGAGACAATAACGAACAGAAGCATTACAATGACAATAATTTCTAGGCAGATAAACATCTAATTTACAATTTATAATTTCGTTTCGTTATCAATCCGATTGTGTTCCTGCTCTGCGCAGAAAACATCCCCATCTATCACTTGTACACTACACTGGTTCTCGTTTTTGCAGTGTAATTAATTATATTAAATTAATAATTAGAACACGGCTTAGATAGATAGATAGATAGATAGATAGATAGATAGATAGATAGATAGATAGATAGATAGATAGATAGATAGATAGATAGATAGATAGATAGATAGATACTTTATTAATCCCAAGGTTAAATTCACAGACTCCAGCAGCAGCATACTGATAAACACAATATTAAATTCAAGAGTGATAACAATGAAATTATAACAGACAATAACTTTGTATAATGTTAACGTTTACCCCCCCAGGTGGAATTGAAGAGTCGCACAGTGTGGGGTCTCCTCAGTCTGTCAGTGGAGCAGGACGGTGACAGCAGTCTGTCTGTCGCTGAAGTTGCTCCTCTGTCTGGAGATGATCCTGTTCAGTCGATGCAGTGGATTCTCCATGATTGACAGGAGTCTGCTCAGCGCCTGTCGCTCTGCCACAGATGTCAAACTGTCCAGCTCCGTGCCTGCCATAGAGCCTGCCTTCCTCACCAGTTTGGCCAGTTGTGAGGCGTCCCTCTTCTTTATGCTGCCTCCCCAGCACACCACCACGTAGATGAGGGCGCTCGCCACAACCGTCTGGTAGAACATCTGCAGCATCTTATTGCAGATGTTGAAGGACGCCAGTCTTCTAAGGAAGTATAGTCGGCTCTGTCCTTTCTTGCACAGAGCATCAGTATTGGCAGTCCAGTCCAATTTATCATCCAGCTGCACTCCCAGATATTTAAAGGTCTGCACCCTCTGCACAGTCACCTCTGATGACCACAGGGTCCATGAGGGGCCTGGTCCTCCTAAACTCCCCCACCAGCTCCTTGGTTTTGCTGGTGTTCAGGTGTAGGTGGTTTGAGTCGCACCATTTAACAAAGTCTTTGATTAACTTTCTGTACTCCTCCTCCTGCCCACTCCTGATGCAGCCCACCATAGCAGTGTCGTCAGTGAACTTTTACATGTGGCAGGACTCCGAGTTGTATTGGAAGTCCGATGTACGTTTGCTGAACAGGACCGGAGAAAGTCCAGTCCCTGCGGCGGCTCCTGTGCTGCTGACCACAATGTCAGACCTGCAGTTCCTGAGATGCACATACTGATGTCTGTCTGTAAGATAGTCCACGATCCATGCCACCACGTATGAATCTACTCCTATCTCTGTCAGCTTATCCCTGAGGAGCAGAGGTTGGATGGTGTTGAAGGCGCTAGAGAAGTCCAGAAACATAATTCTTAGAGCACCACTGCCTCTGTCCAAGTGGGAAAGGGATCGGTGTAGCATACAGATGATGGCATCCTCCGCTCCCACCTTCTGCTGGTATGCGAACTGCAGATGGTCGTAAAATCAATGGAATGTTGAAGCAAACTATAGATAAAAAACGATCTAATTCAGACAGACAGACAAACCAGTTTAAAGAAGGGTAAGCTGCATTCCAAATATCAAGACCCAAAGTCCTGATGGTTCAGGAGATTCTGTGATGAGTGAGTCAGTGGTATTTAGCTTTTATATATGGAGATTATATGTGAAAAATAATTCCTGTTTCTCTATATATGAATACATCTATGCAAAATGTATCTTAATTTTTCTCAATATGTCATTTTAATTTTCTATTTAAATAGGTTAACAAATGTTGGAGGGCGGCAAACTGAAGCACCGGCCCACCCCGAGCAGCACAAACTCGAGCGACGCCACTGTGAAGATCTCGTTGTCACCATTAGTTTTAGAATTCTGTTCCACGTTGATTATGTTCATTTTGTTACCATGAAGTCTTTTTGTTTGCCGTCACATGCCCTCTGATCGCTGCTGGTTTCTGTCTATGATGGCGATCACACAGTTCGATACCCCAGTAGATAAAGCTCTGTAGTTCAGCCTCAAGTTTCGTTTTGAGTTTTGTCTTTGACTTCGTTAATTTTAGGCCCACTTTTTGTATCCTGTTTGTATTCTACTTTCTCCTGACCAGGCCCAAGTCATCTGCTGGCTTTTTTCTTTCTTCTCATGATAATCGTTGGGTGTTTGTATTTACCCTTCACAAATATGCCAGAGAGAAATGTTTACGACACCCCGGGGAAGGAGAAACAGGCAGGGCAGTGTTTGTATGGTCTGGTTCTGCAGTCATCCCCTCTGTATATTCATCTGTAGATTTACACTCGGGTGCCGGGCACGTCTCTGTCGAACTGGATGCAAGTGGTCTGAAGTAGACGCCAATGTCATTGGAGCCAGCGGTTTGGAGAAAAAATAAAGCAAATGGCCTGATCTGATGTTCCTTCACTGGTAAACGTGTCCTTCTCGGTGCAAATCCTTTACCCCGTATTTGTCTGTCTGTGTCAGGTCTCCTCATATCTGTCACTGGGTTCCTTCAGGTTCTCTGGATTTCCTCCTACATGTCTGAAACGTGTGACTTAGGATGATTGGAGAGTCACGATTACCCCAGCAGGAGTGAGGGTCCCTTGAGATGGAGTGGCCCCTTATCTACAGTCAGTTCCTGCCTTGAAGCTCTAACTGCTGGGATAACGCGGTAACAATTCGGCCCGCCATGCTGACATGAGACGATCGTAACCGCTAACCTGTCCTAATTTGCGGCAGATGATGATAAAGGATTGGCCAATATCACACCCTGTAGAGACCCCCTGGTACACACCAAAAAACAGACTAGTGGTCAATATCCATAAACAAGAGGAATATAAGAAAAGACCGGAAAATAAAAAAAAAAAAAACATAACAATCTCTTTCATCTGCCAACAACCCAAAATAACCCCTAAATGTGACAGCAGCGGCTCTCAAACTGTGGGGGGGCACTGAAGTTGGGGGCGTCAAATAAATGAACAAGACATCAAAATTCATTTTTTACATTTGTATTTTAATTTTAAATTTGCAATCATATTGTCACAACGAATGCATTATAACTAAAATTAAATTAAAACATTTGTAAGGCATAGATAGATAGATAGATAGATAGATAGATAGATAGATAGATAGATAGATAGATAGATAGATAGATAGATAGATATGAAAGGCACTATATTATACATCAATCAATCAACATTTATTCATATAGCACATATTCATACAAAAAAATGTAGCTCAAAGTGCTTTACAAAATGAATAGAAAAATAGAAGACACAATAAAAAAATAAACATAAGTCAACATTAATTAACATAGAATAAGAGTAAGGTCCGATGGCCAGGGTAGACAGAAAAAACAAAATAAAACTCCAAAAGCTGGAGAAAAAAATAAAATCTGTAGGGGTTCCAGAGCACGAGACCACCCAGTCCCCTCTGGGCAATCTACCTAACATAAGTCAAACAGTCCTCTTTGTATTTAGGGTTTTCATGGAAGGACCTGATGATGATGATGGTCACGTAGACTTCTGGCTTTCAGTCCATCAATGTTGGTGCATCCTGATGCTTTGAGTAGGTGGTGGTGGCGCAGTCCGCCACCACAAAGAAACCGGAAAAGAAACAGAAGAGAGAGTTGGGGTCAGTACGGATTTTAGAGCCACTATGAATAATTATTATGAAGAATGGAACATCCAGAGTATCAGTATTAAGTTAAAGTGAAGTTAGGAGAAGGCCATGTTAAAGTAATGTGTTTTCAGCAGTGTTTTAAAGTGCTCTACTGTATCAGCCTGGCGAATTCCTATTGGCAGGCTATTCCAGATTTTAGGTGCATAACCCGCCCGCCTCACCACTTCTTTTAAGTTTAGCTCTTGGAATTCTGAGGAGACACTCATTTGAGGATCTAAGGTTACGATTTGGAATATAACGTGTCAGGCATTCCGATATATAAGATGGAGCAGATTATTTAAGGCTTTATAAACCATAAGCAGTATTTTAAAGTCAATCCTGAATGACACAGGTAACCAGTGTAGTGACATCAAAACTGGAGAAATGTGTTCAGATTTTCTTTTCCCAGTTAGGATTCTAGCAGCCGCATTCTGCACTCGTTGCAAGTGATTGATGTCATTTTTGGGTAGTCCTGAGAGGAGTGCATTACAGTAATCTAGTCGACTGAAAACAAAAGCGTCAGCATCTTTCAAAGATATAAGAGGTCTAACTTTACTTATGTTTCTTAAGTGAAAAAATGCTGTCCTAGTGGTCTGATGAATATGCAATTTAAAATTCAGATTACAGTCAACAATTACCCCTAAATTTTTTACCTCCGTCTTAACTTTTAATCCTAGTGCATCAAGTTTATTTCTGATAACCTCATTGAATCCATTATTGCCAATTACTAAGATTTCAGTTTTCTCTTTATTTATTTAGATAGATAGATAGATAGATAGATAGATAGATAGATAGATAGATAGATAGATAGATAGATAGATAGATAGATAGATAGATGTGAAAGGCACTATATAATAGATAGATAGATAGATAGATAGATAGATAGATAGATAGATAGATAGATAGATAGATAGAAAGATAGATAGATAGATAGATAGATAGATGTGAAAGGCACTATATAATAGATAGATAGATAGATAATAGCCAATATTGCCAAATTGAGTTCAATAATTTACTGCGTATTCGGTTATTTTCGTGATACAACTAACAGCGGTATAATATTTGTCAGACGAAAATACGTTCGTCTCACTCAGGTTGACTTCATCGGTGTCCTTGTTTACGAGATTTTTAAAAATTAAAACATATTTAATCGTTTCTCTATATAAAAACATAATTAAATAAGAATAAATAATTTATTCTTTGTCTTTAGGATAAGAATTACTACCAAAAATCACACAAGGCATTTTAACAGTTATTATAGCACTTTAAAAAAAATAAATTGCAAATATTTCATCGAAGTTAGCCGAACACACGCAAATCTTATGGAAGTAAAAATGATAGGATACCGACACATACGCGAGTATCATACCTTGTTAGTTGTTTCAGGGGTCATTCTCATCTATCTTATATTATGCAGGGGGTAGAAATTATTTCAGGTAGAAAAGGGGGGGCACGATAAATGAAAGCTTGAGAACCTCTGATATACTTCATATACAATAAGAATGTCTGTCCCCCAGTCCCCCTTCCACAGCTCTCATGTAAGTCCACAGTTCCAGCCCCTGTGGGCGGCAGGTGAAGCGAAGGGTACTAACAGATGTGGACTCCTAGCAGTGAAACATCTTCAATACTATACAGTACTAAACTGCGCCATGATAAAAAACAGTAAGGCCTTCGAGAAGCTCACCTGAGTCCGTGGGAAATAGTGGACCGCCCAATTCACCAGTCCAGAAAAAGAATTACCGACTTCCACCTAACCGTCAGTACTTTAGAAGCTCCAGAACTACATCTCACGGCCCAGGCAGTTGCTGATCTGCTTTGTGTAATTTTCCTCGTCTTCTTCTTGGCTATCTTCTCTCCCTTTAAACTTTAAGCAAACGAAAAGAAAAAGAAAACCGGAAGTCTCACCTCTGGAGCACCGCTGTCAATCTCAGTCTGTAAGTACAATCAGCACAAAACCCGATCAACAGCAGAAAACCATTTTATTTTTATTTATGTGGCGGCGCTACAACATTGTATTCCATTTGAAGCAGAAAGTTGGAATTTTCAACTGCAACAAACCCAAACTGGGAAACTCAGGGCTGGTCTGTCAAGTCCAAGTTTGTCCGACTTCAGAGCATAACGTCAATCCAAAATGGCGACGTACTACAATGAGAACTGTCACATCACAATGTTTGTTAGCACTTTGTGTGTCCCAACCTCAATCCGTGGACACGCTGCTGTAGTGTTTGGATACTGACGCGTTATTTAGTCCGACGGAGCCACCACAACAAAGAATTTTGTGGGCACATCCAAATGTTTTACTGGAACACGTTCAGCTCAGTTGTGACGTCATTCTCAGCTCTGACACTCGACTACGTGAGGTGAATGGAACACAGCATAAGTTCGAGTTGAATTTGAGAATGTTTAATTTAACGCCTATCCCAAAAAACAGGCATGTCATCTGGACTGGTTGCATTAAAATCAATTCAAAAATAGCCGAAGATAACTCCTACGCATGAATGTGCCCCAAATTGAACTAACATCCCAGTTGTTGGTTTTCACTGGAATAGGCTGAGAACCTGAATAGAATTGGACGATATTTCAGTGAATATTATCACACAAAGGTGGTTCGATTGGTAGGCACAACATTGGCCATTAAGGGGGAATCTGCCCCATGTTGGACTACGTAGCACCCGTCACCTCCAGGCTGGTTTTTTCTTTGTGCCTTCTCCAACC
Source organism: Polypterus senegalus (assembly GCF_016835505.1). Classification (NCBI taxonomy): domain Eukaryota; kingdom Metazoa; phylum Chordata; class Cladistia; order Polypteriformes; family Polypteridae; genus Polypterus; species Polypterus senegalus. The sequence continues at coordinate 21,573,152 of NC_053156.1, read as the reverse complement.
ATAGCCTGTCATTTATGGGCGAGGAGCGAAAGCTTTAGATTCGTCCAAAATTTCGTTCTCCAGTTTCTGACAGATCTCAACAGGTCCCCTGATACCGAAAACATCGATATCTCGATGATGGGTGTGTGTGTCTGTGTGTCACAGTTCCATGAGGACGGTCTTTAGCTAAAAGGTCTGGACGGTAAAACACCAAACTTGAAATCTGAGCCTGTTATGAGATGACGACGTGCTGATTAGTTTCTGAGCCAAATAGCGGAAGGAAAAGAGGAATCCTCAAATACCGTAATTCTGCAATTCATTTTGAATTCTTCGCATCAATTGCTCTTGTAATGACCTCTTTAATGATCAGAAAGATCAGAGTGGTGAATAATTACTGAAATATTACAGAAGAGTTTGGGTCTCTTGGTTCTTCGGGTGTAACCCTAAGCCTAACCCTAATCCTAACCCAAAAGAGCTTTTGGCTTCCTGTGACTGGAAACTCTGGAGCAGGCAGACCAGGCAGACCAGGTCACTGAACGATAATACCGTATGTGGACAAAACGATTAGTCACCCCTGGCTAAGTCTGATCCAATAGCACGGAATTCCTCGCACGAGGCAGACGAGAGCACATGGAGCTGCATATTCCATGAGAGATCAGGGCGGACATTGAAGGGAAGCTGAGAAAGCAGATTGTGATTTTGGCTTTGGAGACGTACCTTAGGGAGTGATAATCCTTGCATTATAAAAAAAGAAACTTTAAAAGTGACTGTCATGTTTCGCAATTGAAAGTTGCATACAAAACGAATTTTAGGAGCAGGTTTGTGAAACTGTTTGCGAAACAAAACTCTGCTATTTTGGCCATAACGTTGTACCTCAAAACTTGGTTTCTGTCTTTTGACCTTAAAACGGGCCTGTGAGTGGACAAGGGTGTTAGCTTGCCCAGCAACTGACCCAAAGTGAAACCTGCATTGTATAACAACATAACACTGAAAACCTGCTTTATCCAGTCCGGGGTCACTGGTGGGTGGGCAGAATCAGGTGGAAGACAGGACGAGAGTCCATCAAAAGGTACAGTTGAACACACACACACACTCGGCCAGTCTGCCACACCCTTACATGGAGAACATGCAGACTGCACTTGGATGGCAGGGAGCTCTTCTTTATGGAACAAACTCCTGAGCCGCCGAGTTAAAATAAAGAAACCTTGACAGTGTTATGATCCCTTTTTGTTTCCATTGTTATTAATATTATTGTACCGTCTGCAATACAATTGAAGTCAGACGTCGGGTGAATTCTTTTAAACTCACTCTATAAGCCCTCCACAGATGTTATGCTAACAAACTCTACATTTGCAGGGCAAAATCATTTTTGCCAACAATGTTCACAGACCTCAGAGTGTTTCACATTTTATTGACTATATGACAGTTCCAGTGGGCCGCACGTTTACATACACTTTGTTAATATTTGACGTCATTGCCTTTAAATTGTTTCACTTGAGCCAAACTTTTTGGTTGCCTGAATTCCTCCAGACAGAGCTGGTGTAACTGGGACAGGCTCATGGCCTCCTCGCTCCCACAATCGGGCTTTGTGACGGCCACTCCAATACCTTCGCCTTGTTGTCCTTAAGCCATTGTGCCACAACTCTGGAAGTCTGCTTGGGGGTCCTTGTTCATTTGGGAGACCCATTTGTGACCAGGCTTCAACTTCCTTGCTGAGCTCTTCAGGTGTTGCTCCATCATTTTCCTTCCATTAGTCGACTGCAACGAGTGCGGAATGGAGCTGCTAGAATCTTAACTAGGAAAAAGTAAATCCAAGTACATCACTCCAGTCTTAGCGTCACTACACTGGTTACCTGTGCCATTTAGAATTGACTTTAAAATCCTGATGGTTTACAAAGCCTTCAACAATCTGCTCAGTCTTATATCCCAGAATGCCTTTCACCTTACACTCCAAATCGTAACCTTAGATCTTCAAATGAGGGTCTGCTTAGAATTCCAAGAGCAAAACTTAAAAGAAGTGGTGAGGCGGGCAGCCTTCTGCTGGTAGGCACCTCAAACCTGAAGAGCTGACTGAAATTCACCAGGCTGACACGCTGGAGCACTTCAACAAACTGCTAAAGACCCCCTTGTTGTAACATGGCTCTCTCAGAGCTTCATTTCATTGTAACTCTGATATTCTCTATATCCATTGAATTATCATTTCTATGATGGCTCCACAATCCATACTAACCTCTACTTTCTCTTCTGTCCTTTTTCTGGTGATCTGCACCCCCACCACCTGATCAGGGTGCCATGCAGTCCCTCCATTGATGGATTGAAGGTCAGAGGTCCACATGACCATCAGCATCTAATTCTTTCTGTGAAGCCAGAAGACCACGAGGACTGATTGAGATCATTTATGGTAGGTAGGATGCCCAGTGGGGTGCTGGGTGGTCTCGTGACCTCAAAAGCCCTGCAGATTTTGTTTTTTTTTTTTTCTCCAGCCATCTTGAAGTTTTTTTTTTTGTTTTTTCTGTCCTCGTGGCCATCAGACCATCAGACCTTACTTTTATTCAATGTTAATAATTGTGTTGGCTGGGATTGGCTCCAGCAGACCCCCGTGACCCTGTGTTCGGATTCAGCGGGTTGGAAAATGGATGGATGGATGAATGAATGAATGAAAGTATTGCCTCATTTTATTTCTGTCTTTTGTCTTTTTTCTCTTTCTCCATCTTGTAAAGCACTTTGAGTGACACCACTTGTATGAAAATGTGCTAAATAAATAAATGCTGTTGTTGTTCCTCATGATGCTATTTATTATGTTATGTGTGCCAGTCCCTCCTGCAGCCCCCACAACATGATGCTCCCACCTCCATTTCTGATGGTGCGGATGATGGTGTTCTTCGGCTTGCAGGTCTCACTCACCCTTTTCCTCCAAACATAACGATGGTCACTATGACCAAACAGTTTGATCTTGGAGTCATCAGACCAGAGGGCATTTCTCCAGATGGTCAGATGTTTGTCCCCCTGTGCCACTGCAAGCTGCTGTCTGGCTTTTTCATGGTGTCTTTAGTGCAGTGGTGTCTTCCTTGCTGGTCAGCCTTTCAGGTGATGTTGATATCAAACTCGTCTTCCTGTGGATATCGATACTCACCTGGATGTGTCCTCCAGCATCTCCATGAGGTGGTCTGCTGTTGTTCTGGGATTGATTTGCACTTTTCATGCCAAAGTACGTTCTTTGCTAGGGGACAGAATGCGTCTCCTTCCTGAGCGGCATGACGGCTGGGTGGTCCTGTGGTGTTTACACTTGCAAATTATTGTTTGTACAGATGAACGTGGAACCTTCAGGCGTTTGGTAATTGTTCCCAAGTGTGAACCAGATTTGTGGAGGTCCACCATTTTTTCGGAGGTCTTGGCTGATGATGTCTTTTTATTTTCCCATCATGTCAAGCAAAGAGGCTGTGAGTTTGACGGTCGGTCTTAACACACATCCACATGGTGGCCTGGGTCTCCTAAACTCCCCCACCAGCTCCTTGGTTTTGCTGGTGTTCAGTTGTAGGTGGTTTGAGTCGCACCATTTAACAAAGTCCTTGATTAGGTTCCTGTACTCCTCCTCCTGCCCACTCCTGATGCAGCCCACCATAGCAGTGTCGTCAGTGAAATTTTACACATGGCAGGACAATGAGTTGTGTTGGAAGTCCGATGTATGTTGGCTGAACAGGACTGGAGACAGTCCAGTCCCCACATGGTGACTCCAGTTGGGCTCATTGGCTATCAGAGGCTCATTGCCTAAAGGCTTGACGTGTTTTTCTGGAATTTTCAAAGCGGTTTAAAGGCCCAGTTAACAAAGTAAATATAAACTTGTGACTCACTGGAATTACGATATAAGTCAGTAGAAAGTGAAATACTCTGAGGAAACAATCACCTTTGCCCAGCACAAAGCAGACGTCTTAATGATATGCTGTCAGTTTTAAAGAATTCACTTGAAGTGTATGGAAACTTCTGTCTTCAACTGTAAATAACAGCAGTTGGAGTAAAAAATGGAATCAGGAAAAGGGAAAAGACCAATAAACTAGCCGAGGACAAAAGCGAGAAGTCGAGAATCAAGAAAAACAAACTCAGGGCATGAAACCAAAAGTCGTAGTCAGGATGCGTTGTAAGAAAGTCAAAAAACAGGGAAGACATTCAAATGGGGCCAAATACACAAACTAAAAGTCGAGGTGTGAAAGATCAGAAAAAAAGGCCATCAGTTACACTAACTGTGGTGTTTGGATTGTATCCACAACCTTGGACACCTCAGCATGTGCTTGACTCTGATCTTTTAATCCAGGGGTGTCCAACTCTGGTCCTGGAGGGCCGCAGTGGCTGCAGGTTTTCATTCTCACCCTTTTCCTAATCGGTGATCAGCTTCCACTGCTAATGAACTTCTTTTCCCTTCATTTTCATAGCCTTGTTTTTAAGGATTCAGTCCTCCGAATTGATTCTTTTCTTCATTAAATGGCAGCCAAACAGAAATGAGACGTGAAACGAGCTGACAGATGACCAGCTAAACTGGGGCTTCAAACTCCAACCAGTCTCTTAATGGGAAGCCGCTTCTTGCTGTTCATTAAAGCCGTTATTGAATGTCCTGACTGCTCTCGTTCTGCCACAGCAGACTGTTGATTTTGTTTTCTTCTAAGACCACCGTCAAGATGTTTTGGTGATCTGAGCAGACCACCATGTCTTGTTTTGTGTCTCATTATTGTTTTAGCTGCTCATTCAGGAAAATGAAACAACTAAGGCGGGGGTTCTCAATCACAGTCCTGGAGGGCCGCAGTGGCTGCTGGTTTTTATTCCAACTCGTTTCCTAACTATAAGGCAGTCCATGCTGACAATGAAACTTGTTATTGAACTATTTAGCTTGTATTCCTCCTAAGCAGTTTGAATTGCACTGTAGTGCTTCCTTCTGTGCGGACATTATACACGTGTCTTGTGGACCAGAATAGATTTAAACTTAATGGTCTTTCCAGTTCTCCTCTCATTCATTTCTTAACATTTGTTATCAGAGATACTTCATGGTCGGCATGTGAGCTGGAGTGCTGCTGGTTAATTGGTTATCTGCATCTCATTATTAGCTAATGTCTGATTAAGAAAACAGGCCACAATTAAAACTTAAATGCAGCTGCTAAAATCTAAAATAGGCAATGAGGGGTTCTGAATGGTAACAGGAAAGAGAACTCAAATTAAGCCCAAAAAACGTATTTCTTTAGTAGTAAATAAGAGGGCTCTGATGAAGAAATTGGTTAAAGTGAAAACCTGCAGCCACTGCGGCCCTCCAGGACCGTAATGAAGGACCCCTGAACTAAGTGGCCAGAGTCACTTCAATTAAAATGAAGAACATTAGTCTAAGGGACTGAACTTTATACCCTTTGACCCGTGTCAGAATGTATGACATGACCCCTTCTTCTTCCGGTTTCTCCCATTAGGGGTCGCCACAGCAAATCATCTTCTTCCATATCTTTCTGTCCTCTCTATCTTGCTCTGTCACACCCATCCCCTCCATGTCCTCTCTCACCACATCCATAAACCTTCTCTAAGGCCTTCTTCTTTTCCTCTTGCCTGGCAGCTCTATCCTTAGCACCCTTCTCTCATAATACTCATCATCTCTCCTCTGCTCATGTCCAAACCAACGCAATCTCGACTCTCTGACTTTGTCTCCCAACTGTCCAACTTGAGCTGACCCTCTAATGTCCTCATTTCTAATCCTGTCCATCCTCGTCACATCCAATGCAAATCTTAGCATCTTTAACTCTGCCACCTCCAGCTCTGTCTCCTGCTTTCTGGTCAGTGCCACCGTCTCCAGCCCATATACCATAGCTGGTCTCACTACCGTCCTGTAGACCTTCCCTTTCACTCTTGCTGATATCCGTCTGTCACAAATCACTCCTGACACTCTTCTCCACCCATTCCACCCTGCCTGCACTCTGTTCTTCATCTCTCTTCCACAATCCCCATTACTCTGTACTTTTGATCCCAAGTATTTAAACTCATCCACCTTCACCAGCTCTACTCCCTCATCCTCACCATTCCTCTGACCTCCCTCTCATTCACACACATGTATTCTGTCGTGGTGGCCCTACTGACCTTCATTCCTCTCCTCTCTAGAGCAGATCTCCACCTCTTCAGGGTCTCTTCAACCTGCTCCCTACTATCGCTACAGATCACAATGTCATCAGAAAACATCATAATCTATGGGGACTCCTGTCTAATCTCATCTGTCAACCTGTCCATCACCATTGCAAATAAGAAAGGGCTCAGAGCCGATCCCTGATGTAATCCCACCTCCATCGCTCCTACCGCACACCTCACCACTGTCACACATCCCTCGTTCATATCCTGTACAACTCTTACGCACTTCTCTGCCACTCCCGACTTCCTCATATAATACTACAGCTCCTCTCAGACACCCTGTCATTTGCTTTCTCCAGGTCCACAAAAACACAATGCAACTCCTTCTGGTCTTCTCTAAACTTCTCCATCAACACCCTCAGAGCAAACATTGCATTTGTGGTGCTCTTTCCTGACATGAAACCATCCTGCTGCTCACTAATCATCACCTCACTTCTTAACTGAGCTTCCACTGCTCTTTCCCATAACTTCATGCTGTAGTTACTACAGTCCTGCACATTCCCCTTCTTCTTAAATATCGGCACCAGTACACTTCTTCTCCACTACTCAGCCATCCTCTCACTTTCCAAGATTCCATTAAACAATCTTGTTAAAAACTCCACTGCCATCTCTCCTAAACACCTCCATACTTTCACAGGTATGTCATCTGGACCAACAGACTTCCCATTCTTCATCCTCTTCATCACTGTCCTTACTTCCTCCTTGCTAATCTGTTGCACTTCCTGATTCACTATCTCCACATCATCCAACCTCTTCTCTCTCTCGTTCTCTTCATTCATCAGCCTCTCAAAGTATTCTTTCCATCTGCTCAACACACTCTCCTCACTTGTGAGTACGTTTCAATCTTTATCCTTTATCACCCTAACCTGCTGCACATCTTTCCCAGCTCGGTCCCTCTGTGTAGCCCACCGGTCCTTTTCTCCCTCCTTAATGTTTAATCTCTCATACAACTCATCATATGCTTTTTCTTTAGCCTTCGCCACCTCTCTCTTCACCTTGCACCTTATCTGCTTGTACTCTTTTCTACTTTCTGCATCTCTCTGACTGTCCCACTTCTTCTTTGCCATCCTCTTCATCTGTATACTTTCCTGTATTTCCTCATTCCACCAGCAGACTTCCTTTTGTTCCTTCCTCTTTCCAGATGTCACGCCAAGCACCCTTCTTGCTGTCACCCTTACTACATCTGCTGTAGTTTCCCAGCTGTCTGGTGCCTCTTCACTGCCACCCAGTGCCTGTCTCACCTTCTCCCTAAACTCAACCTTGCAGTCTTCCTTTTTCAACTCCCACCATTTGATCCTTGGCTCTGCCCTCATTCTCTTCCTCTTCTTGATCTCCAACATCATCCTACAGACCACCATACTTTGCTGCCTAACTACACTTTCCCTGCCACCACTTTGCAGTCTTTAATCTCCTCCAGACTGACTCTTCTGCATAGGATGTAATCTACCTGTGTGCATCTTCCTCCACTCTTGTACGTCACCCTATGTTCCTCCCTCTTCTTAAAATACGTATTCACCACAGCCATGTCCATCGTTTTGGCAAAATCCACGATCCTCTGACCTTCTTCATTCCTCTCCTTGACACCATACCTACCCATCACCTCCTCGTCTCCTTTGTTCCCTTCACCAACATGTCCATTGAAATCTGCTCCAATCGCCACTCTTTGTTCATCACTTCATTCAAATTACTCCAGAAATCTTCTTTCTCACCCATCGCACACCCAACTTTCATCAAATAACATTCATCATCACATCTCCAATTTCCAGCTTCCTAATCATCATTCTGTCTGACACTCTTTTCACCTCCAAAACACTCTTAATGTGCTGTTCCTTCAGAATAACCCCTACTCCATTTCTCCTCCCATCCACACCATCATAGAACAATTTAAATCCTCCTCTGATCCGCCTGGCCTGACTCCCCTTCCATTTAGTCTCTTGCACACACAATATACCAACCTTCCTTCTCTCCATCATATCTGCTAACTCTCTCCCCTTACCAGTCATACTGCCAACATTCAAAGTTCCTACCCTCAGTTCCACTCTCTTTACCTTCCTCCTCTCCTCCTGCCACCAGACACGTCTCCCCCTCTTCTTCGGCAAAGAGTAGCCCAATTTCTGCCAGCACTCTGTTGGCTAACAGCACTGGTAGCGGTCGTTGTTAACCAAGGGGCTCGACCGATCTGGTATGGAAATTTGTATTGTTGTCCGCATATTGATTTGGCAAAATTTGACACCGGATGCCCTTGCTGATGTAACCCTACCCACTGGACGCATTCACTCCATCATTTTAAACAATCCAGTCAGGTCTCCTCTTCATCTCTGTAAAGGCTCAGCTCTTTTGATCTTCCTCATATCTCATCCCCTGTAGCCCTCAGTCAGCCTGGTCGCTCTTCTCCGGATGGGGATGGATGTTCTCTTTTAAAGCAAGTTAAACACGTGGATCTCTTTTTCTACCGTATTTCTCTCATGTAATTATTTCCGCCATGGTTTCAAAGAGGAGGTTGTCGTCTTCATCAACAAACACATTGCAGGGGAGAATGAGCGCCCCCTGCTGGATACGCTTGTGTAGCCCCAAATCACTCAAGGAGTGCCTGAGTGGGCTTTAACAGGTGTAGCCTGCCGTGGGCTCCCCAAACCCGCAGATGCAGACACCAGTTCAGCGATGCACACAGGCTTTTATTCAGCTGTGGGAAACTCTTCCCAACAGTCTCCCACCTGCACAGCACAGTGCAGCAAATAAAGCACACAGCACGGCCACTTTTCTTCTTCTTTGTCTTCATCTTTCTCTCTCTTTCCGCCTCCACTATTCCTCTACTTCCTCCCGACTCTGGCTCCTGGAGCAGTGGCAGTGGGCTTCTTTCAATCCTGCACCCGGGAGTCCAGAAGCCCGACAATGTAGAGCAGCATCCCCTGGAACCCAGGAGAGCTGAGCCAACAAAAACTACAACTCCAAGTGTGCCCTGTGGGAATCCTGGGGGGCTGCTGCAACCCAGGGGGGGGCTGCCATCTAGTGATTCAGGGGGGAGATAATGCCCTGTCTGTGCTCTCTCCTTTAAGAAGGCATCCCAGCCAGGTAAGGACCCTGGCCGTTCACCACACAGGCCCCGTTTTTTTGACAGCCAGGACCTTGACTCCATAAAAACAAAAAATAAAAAAACCTTGTAGGGGAAAATAAAAAAAAAAATGGAAGAAATCTTGGGAAAAGCAATTCAGAGAGCGAGGTAGGTTGGGTGGGCAATGGGTGTTAGAAGACACAGAAGACATCAAAAAGGTTTGGGGCAGCCGCCCATATATTGTGCACCTGACTGCAAAATGGGGTTGACTTAAGAGTCGTGTTCAGGTTCAAGTCCAAAACAGAACTGATTTAAGGCAGTAAAGATGGTGGCTTCAAAGGCCAGAGGATGATAGGAGGTGATGTCATCAGGGCTGGCGCCTGAAAAACGGAAGTGATGTCATCTGGATCAGACGTGGCATCATCAATGGTGCCTGAACCAGAAGTGATATAATTGGAACAAGAAGTGACATCATCAATGGTGACCTAAGCAGGAAGTGACATCATTGGGACAAGAAAGTGACATCATCAATGGTGCCTGAACTGGAAATGACATCATTGGAACAAGTAGTGACATCATCAATGGTGCCTGAACTGGAAGTGACATTATTGGAACAAGAAGTGACATCATCAATGGCGCCTGAACCAGAAGTGACATCGTTGTAACAAGAAGTGACATCATCAATGGCATCTGAACAAGAAGTGACATCATCAATGGCCCCGGAACTGTGGGGGATTTCCTGTGGATGGTCTGCAGAGGATTGAGAGGGAAAGTCAGTGCAGCTCGCCACCCCCTGGTCTGGCGTGGTACTCCTATTATTCAGGCCCTTTAGCTGCACGTGTGTGGCAGGGTCAAGAAATGAGGTAAATACAAGACACTGCATGAAAGGCGGAAGCCAACAGTGGACTAGATCCAGTTCATCGCAGGGCCCACTTACACAAACACACACTCAGATGGTCAGTATATATTCACTGTGGTGGACAGCCAGTGCCCTTACCCAGCTGGGACTCCCTGACCATGGAAGGATTTGGGGGGAGAGTATTTTCAAGACAAGTGGGCGCCTGGGTGCTTGCAGGGCCTTACTGGGCTGCACATCCTCAAGTGCTGCCAGAAGGTCGTTGGGCGCCTCCCTGTAAAAAAGGAGCAGTCAGCACCACTCAGTGGCCTGGAGCTCGTGAGGAGGAGTAGAGGCGGCCATAGGGACTGTGTTTCCTGTAAATAAAGAATGTGCCGTGTGCCCTGCCTGTCTGTGTCGGGCATCATATCACCTAACCCGCCAATGTCGACCGTTAGCCACTCAAACAAACCCAAACAACTGACCAGTCGCCCCCTGCCTGTCAATGCCGTGTGGTCTTCAGCAGCCCCTCATCATGGGTTCTCATTTTCCACGGCAGTTCCTCACCAACAAGTGCCAGGTGACCTCATGGCACCCAAAGCAGTTCTCACGTCTCCCGTTGTACTTGCTGTCTGCCAACCCAAAGTGACAGCTGCTTTTTTTTGTGTGTGTCTTTTCCTGGCATATCCAGGCCCTTATTTTTTATTTCTTTTCGCCCCTGGGCTGATGAGATCATGGGGTACTCACCACATAACAGCTTGCTTTCTTTTGGTAACAAACGTGTTTAATGCTGAAGTGAGAGGTTTACTAAAAGGATCGGAATTCCAGGATGACATAATGAGGTGTAGGGAGCTTCAAATCCTCTCCTCGGGTGAATTTGCCTTTTCAGTCTGCTCAGTCAGGCCTTTTTTTCTCTGTCCCAACATGCAGGCCCGCTGAGCTCAGAAAATGGCCCATTAATGGCTGTGCGCGCGGTGCCAAAGTGTAGTAGTAGAGGCGTTACGAGGAGATGGCGAGTGCCAAGAGGAGTCGGTTCTGAACTTGTCGGGAGAACAAACACTCTTCCCTTCTTTCGCCCGAGAGACGGGTGTGACTGCTGGGATTAGTTTATTCACAATGGAGTGGCAAGTCAGAGTCTGCAGGGGCTTTGATTATTCTGTCAAATGTAAAATGTCAGCCGACTGAGCCAGCCCACATCTGCAGAGCTGTCCTCCGACCCGGGACCCTCATCCTTTAAGCTGCTGGCTTATTGAGATGCCAGGGAGAGACCCCTTCAAGGTCAGAGCACAAAGGACGTGAGAGCAGCGGGTGCCACCAGGGTGACTTTCCACTTTGGGCAAGTCGCTTCTTATCCAAATGTCAAAAGACATCAAGACATCTGTGAGTGGACCCTGAGCTCCAAATCAAGACACGGATCTCAAAAGGTGGGCTTTACAAAATGACAATAACTGGCTGAGTAGACCGTCAACTCTGTGCCCAGCTAAATACCCTGGTGTGGTGGCTGACACTCTGTAGACTCTGCAGAGTCTTGAGCTCAGGTCAGCACCAGTCCTCCCAGTGCTCCCCTGTCATGTGAATGGGAGCTGCATCCACCACATGACCAACCAGCTGGATTGGTAACACCTCAGCACCACACTGGAGCACTGGGAGGTCCTGCCACCACATGTGAGTGGTCTGGTCAGGAAGGTTTCAGGGGACTCCCTGCTACAAACCACAAAACTAAAACTCCCAAACTCTTCTTAAAGAGCTGCACCAACCTCAGGTCACCTATCCAACCTACAAAGTGGCAGATGCCACCTTTCTGCTTCGTACCCAACACCCCCACACTGTTCCCAGCATACATTGGTGCCCCTTGCAGGTCATTCTGTAATACAACCAGAGCATCTTGCAGCCTCAGCCTAACTCTGTCAGTTCATTTGGGATGCAGTTGTAGTGCCAACTAGTCACTCCTGACTCCTGGCATCCTGATGTGGTGAGTCTCCTTGGAAAATTGGCATCAGCCAAGATGGATCAGTGAATCAGTGCAAAGCATCGGTGCCCTCTTTGTCTAAAGGCCTCCTCTTCCTCAAGCAGACACATCAGAAGAGTGAGGTTCAGGATAGCAGGGGGCACGGGGAGCAAATCTGGATGTGGTGAGGGGTCACCAGCAAGCAAAATGGAGAGAAATCAATTGTAATCTAACATGAATGTCTTTGGGATGAGGGAGACAAGCCCCTGCAGAACATGCCGGGACCCGGGACCCCAACACCTGCACCCTATCACCACTCATAGTTTTTCCTATGTAGCTACACTTTGAGACCCTGGAAAGTTGTTACAATTACCAAAGTTTACAGATAGATAGATAGATAGGAAAGGCACTATATAATAGATAGATAGATAGATAGATAGATAGATAGATAGATAGATAGATAGATAGATAGATAGATAGATAGGAAAGGCACTATATAATAGATAGATATATAGATAGGAAAGGCACTATATAATAGATAGATAGATGTGAAAGGCACTATATAATAGATAGATAGATAGATAGATAGATAGATAGATAGATAGATAGATAGATAGATAGATAGATAGATAGATGTGAAAGGCACTATATGATAGACAGACAGATATTTCTGATATTTCAGCCTAAACTCCACACCTGCCCTCTCAGGCAGTGACAATGACGTCGCCCGTGACGTTGGCAGCACCTACTGTAAATGCCACAGAGTTATTTATTGCTGTTTCTGATCCACCGTCCCAACAGGTCTGACGCCCACCCCATGTTTTCTTCTCTCTGCCCTCAGCTTGATCTGTGGCACCACCCTACTCCGCCTATGGTGTACTTGCCATGACAGACGGGTATCCTGGGCAGATTGAATTTCTACTTGGCTTCAGTATTTGCCACTTTTGGTATTCGTTTTCATTGCAGTAAAAGAGGATTAAAGAACTCGGCAGCCATGTAAGGGTGTGTTGTTTATTTTCCAGACACTTTTCTTTAATGTGACAATGCAATTAATTAAGATGATTAAGTTGATTAACAAATTCATTCATAGTGTAACACAACAAGTGCTCAGACTACCCTGCGTCAGAGAGGTCTGCTGTTATTTCTCAAGTAGTCGCAGTCATTTTGTTACACGCTTTTGCATTGAGGACAGCTGAAGGGCTCTGGTGATTGTAATTACCCGCCGCTCCGTGGGTTGGCGCCGTGCTGTTGTAACGCCAGCTCTCTTCCTCCCTCTGCAGACCAGCTGACTGACAGCTGTAACATCTCTGACATCACTTCCAGTGCCCATCTGCCTGGCCCCGCCTCTTCCTGCTGGAAGGACAGTGTCTTTGTGCTGGGAGTGTGTCTGTTCTGTAATCAGTTCACTATGGAACTCCAGTCTGACAGGATGCTCTTTTGCTCTTACTGTTTGTTCTTTTGCTTTTTGGTTATGAGGGGTCACCACAACTCTTGAACGTGGTGTGAACCACCAAGGGGGCATATCCGACACAGATGGGCTGAGACACAAGGTCAGCACAGCACATGTATTATTCTTCAGTGGGGAAGCGTTTTCTGTTGCTCCCCACTTCACACACACACACACACACATACACACTCCTTTCTTCTTTCTCTTTCTTCTTTGCCTCCACTACTCTTTACAAGCTGTGTCCTCCTCTGGAGACTTTGGTGAGGGGGCTCCTTTTGTTGTGCCTCCACAAGTGCTCAAGGTGTTTCTTGACCTTCTTTCAGCTGCACTTCCAGGTGTGGCAGAAGTGGTTCCACTAAAGACTCCGCTGTAGCTGCAGCACCCCCTGGCAGCGCCCACAGAGCCCCACAGGGCTTCTCCAAACTATAACTCCCAACATGCTTTGCTGGGATCCGTGGTGCTGTTGCAACCCAGGAAGGGCTGCCCTCTAGTGTCTCGGTGAAGATATTGACTCAAGTGGGGTCTCTCCCTCGGTCCTTCCACCCAGTCGGCATCCTGGCCGGGAAATATGTCCCAGTGGTCTGTCAAATCTCTTATAACAGTTAGTGTTGAGAAATTTTCAGTTAAGAGAACTGAATAATTTTAATTTAAGCACATTGAGTGCGAGGGAGGCACTATATCAATGAACTGCTTTATTTCTATTGTTGTTATTATAATTATTATGCAGGAGCCCCCTGCATTCTATACCCAATAAATCCACTTGAGGGCTGCTGAAATGCCAGTCTGCATACAATAATTGGCATCTCTCAACTGGGCCCGAGTGAGCGTCTGTGCCGTCACCTTAGTGGTCCCATTCTTGTGCCCAGTGCTGCTAGGAGACCTTGAATTCCCCCAAATCAAACCCCCACCAACAATCGCCCTGAATTAGATTCAGTTGAACGGGCTTGAAAATGGATGTGAGTGGAGAACGGAAGGAGATTCTCCAAATGGCCACAGGCTGCATTAAACATTAGCTCTTGACCACCTGCTTGACTCATTGTAATTGCTTTTCTCTTCTCATTTTACTTGTAAACATTTAATTGTACTAAAAGTAAGTGAAAATGTAATCACCCACCCTCATGCTTGCCTTCTGATTTGTTGTACGTAACATTTCTCAGTCAGTCCGTTCCTGTATTTTCTGCAGTGCCCCTTATACAGTATACAGGATCCCAGTGGTCAAGATAGATGACCCTTGTAGTGGTCCGGTGCCCCTCAGATGCACACTGGCAATGGGACGCAGACAGAGGCAAATGAATAAATGATATATTAAATGGACAATCAAATACAAACAACAAAAAAATCAGACAACCCTCCCCTTCCCCTTCAGCAACACACAAGAATCGGTCCCGACCATAAACCCTCACGACCTTATATGTCCTTATCACAGTTCAAATGCAGCAGATATGGATGAAATGGTACGGGGTGAAGATGATGGTGATGATCTCGGGAACAGGTGGCATAAGAAATGAATTAAACATTAACGCTAACCCTAAGCCTAACCCTAATCGATCTATCTATCTATCTATCTATCTATCTATCTATCTATCTATCTATCTATCTATCTATCTATTATATAGTGCCTTTCATATCTATCTATCTATCTATCTATCTATCTATCTATCTATCTATCCATCTATCTATTATATAGTGCCTTTCATATCTATCTATCTATCATATAGTGCCTATCTATCATATCTATCTATCTATCTATCTATCTATCTATCTATCTATCTATCTATCTATCTATCTATCTATCTATCTATCTATCTATCTATCTATCTACCTATCTATCTATCTATCTATCTATCTATCTATTCTATCTATCTATCTATCTATCTATCTATCTATCTATCCATCTATCTATTATATAGTACCTTTCATATCTATCTATCTATCTATCTATCTATCTATCTATCTATCTATCTATCTATCATATAGTGCCTTTCATATCTATCTATCTATCTATCTATCTATCTATCTATCTATCTATTATATAGTGCCTTTCATATCTATCTATCTATCTATCTATCTATCTATCTATCTATCTATCTATCTATCTATTATATAGTGCCTTTCATATCTATCTATCTATCTATCTATCTATCTATCTATCTATCTATCTATCTATTAATTATATAGTGCCTTTCATTTCTATCTATCTATCTATCTATCTATCTATCTATCTATCTATCTATCTATCTATCTATCATATAGTGCCTTTCATATCTATCTATCTATCTATCTATCTATCTATCTATCTATCTATCTATGATTTGCCATTTATTTGAAAGTATATAGTTTATTGTCAGTGGTTGTTGTAATAGTATGCGGCTGCGGCTCGCCGCCAAGCCTCAGGGCTTAACCGCGAAATTTTGAAAATCTTTCAAGGAAAAATGGAATTAAAGTGGTTGTGGACCCGATGGTTTCTGTTGAGGCGTGTGTTATTGAGGTAGCGAAAAGAGTTGGCTGTAAGAATGTGAAGTCAGCATCCGAATGAACAAAACTAGGTTTTCTAGCGAAGCTATGGTGCATACTATAGTGCAGGAAGGCCTGGTGATAAACGGCTCGCTATTCGACTCCTGCTTTATTAAATGAACTTCGTAGATATGGTGAAGTCATATCTCCAGGTGTACATGATACTAAATAAAGGAGCCTTGAAATTTAAAGTAGAGGGTTACGAATATATAGTTTTATCACTACGGAACAAATGAAATGCTTTAATCAGACAGGGCACAAAGCGAGTCAGCGGGGTGAGATGACGGAGAGCTCGGATATGCGGGACCGTCTGGTGTGCACAGAGAGCCCGTGATAGAACTTCGGACAACGAAGAGAATGACTCAATCCCCACCACTGTTGGCCGGGACATGAAGCACTGGAAGTGACGGTCCAGTCAGCCTTGTAATGGGAAAGGCGATCCTGGGTACAAATGACTTTACAGCGGTTAGAGCGCTGGCTGTGCAGGCATTGACTGGACAACGCACGGGGGATAGACAGAAACACACATCTCCCTCCTGCTGCTGAAAGTCTCAGCAGCAGACAGACGGCACGATCAAAGCCCTTTTCAAGTTTCCTGCTGGCCCTTCTTGTCCCCAGCAGCCCCTGTTCCTGTTTCAGACATCCAATGAGCAGCTGGACAGGAATGGGCTAGAACCGCACCCGGGTCCGAGAGCAATCCCTTTTGAGGCTGCTGGGACTGTGTCCCCAATGGTCGTGAAACTCAATGGAACACTAACCGCCCCGTTCAAGGTCACCAGAGGGATACGTCAGGGTTGCTCTCTGTCCGGTATGCTCTTCTCGCTCTCCATCGAGCCGCTACTACAACAAATTCGCATCCGCCTTCAAGGTCTGAACATCCCTCAGTGCCCGAATTTACAGCTCAAGGTGGTCGCGTATGCTGATGATTTAACCGTGTTCATCTGTCATCCTGGAGACATCACGGAGCTGAAACATTGCCTGGATGAATTTGAAAAACTGTCATCGGCAAAAATTAACTGGGACAAAAGTACCGCATTTTTAAGGTCTTCAGATACCTGGGGTGTTTTCTTGGGCAGACTGGCGGAAAAAGTTCAAGCCCAGTATCTTCAAAAGGAGATCTCCTGTCGAGGCAGGGTCCTCATTATTAATAACTTAATAGCCTCCATGTTCTGGCATAAGCAGCAGGGACTCATTGACTTGGTGAGCAAGATGGAGGCCTTTAGGTTACAGGCATTATCGGCTCTTATCGGCCCTGAGCACCTACCATGGAGACAGCTGGCCTTTACCTTATTTCGTGGGGTAAGGAATTTAAATTTTGCTGAACATTATTTTTATTACATTCTGCCAACGTTGTTGGGTCTGACCTCGAATTTTATAAATCTGCACTTCAGGTTTGGCACAGAAAGTTCAGAAGGACCAGGCTAAATCTGGAAAGTATTTTTGGTTCTTGAACCTTTAGTCTGGAATCCTCTTTTAGATTGTTCGTTATTATTTTCTGACTCATTCGTATCAATTCTTTTAAACAAAAGAATTTTAAAAATAAGACATTTATTTAATACAAATATGAGGTGCTGGCACACCCCTGCCCACCTAGCGACAGTCCTGGGGATCAGATCAGTATGCGCTTGGTTGACATTTTTCTGAACATAACACCTTCATGGAGAGCTTTTATAAACTCCCGTTACAGAAAAGACTAGTCTGTTCTTGGGAATTTCCTCTTAGGACAGGCCAAGTTGGCAATCCTAAAAACAAGGAGGAATAAAGAGAAAAACCTCATGGGGACCGACAGCATGACCTCTTGGTGGCCTGTGTTAATGTTCCCATGAAGACGGTCCAGTCAGCCTTTCGCTTATGCAGCTAGCATGACCTCTTTGGCCGTGTCCCATGAAGACTTTTTATGCAGCTTGAACCTCTGCTGAGTCCTCGGTGTCCTTCGGTCCATAGAGAGGGGTTTCAGGGACCTCTACAAAATGCACTACAACAACAACATGAGTTTGTTTCTTGTACAGCCCAAAATCACACATGGAATGGCACAATGAACTTTAACACGTCCTGTTTGTTTTTGCTTTATTGACAGCACCGACAAGTCTTGAAGACAAGAGGAACTCCCAAAAAACTCTTGTAGGAGAAAATGGAAAGGCAATTCAGAAGGAGAAACCCCCTTCCAGGTAGACTGGGCATGCAATGGGTGTCAAAAAAAATCAGGAGTGGTCTCCCGTCGACTCTCTCGTATACTCAGATATGGGGAGGGATATTTGAGGAGTAAACCACAAGACATTGACTATACATTAAAGAACCATCAACAACAAATCAAATCAAATGTATAATATATTGAACAGTTATTGTAAAAGTAAAGTTGAAAAAATCAGGCTCCGCAGGTAAAGTATCAACTTCCAGTTAATGGAAATATAAAGTTGATATAAATCTACGTTTTGTACCTAATACTTGTATGCAGAATTTGGTTGACCAAAGTGAACACACACACACACGCATACACACATAATTCCAAAAACGGTATTTTTCGGACTCAGGGAGGTCTAAAACATCGAGATTCATCAAAATCTCGAGGTCGAATTTTTCGGACGATCACAATACATTCCCTATACTTCGTATACGAGAAAGTAAAAATGGAGTAAATACAACATGGCACGCAAAACAGAACGCAAGGAATCCTCTTCACAGAGCTGGAGAGCCAATCTGTCATGGCCACCTCAGGAGTACCGAATGCAGGAAGAGGTGACACCACTCACTAAATACAGAACTATTACATATGCGGATATGAATTTATTAAAAAACATCAAAGGCAAAATAGGAATCAATTAGCATAAATCAACTTCTCTGCTTCACCGAGAGCTGTGGCAATGAAAGTCAAAGAAGCCATCATGAGGCTGAAAAACGAGAAGAAAACCGTCAGAGACATCAATAAAACCTGAGGATGAGTGAAATCAACTGTCTGGAATATCATGAAGAAGGAAGAACACACTGGTGGGCTCAGTAATCACAAAGGGGACTGTTAGGCCAAAGAAGACCACCACTGCTGATGACAGAAGAATCCTCACTTTGGTAAAAGAATAAGCCCCCCCACGCCTGTCTGACAGATCATACACAGTCTTCAGGGGGCCGATGTGTGTGTGTCAGAGACGACTATCAGCAGAAGACTTCATGAGCAGAAACACAGAGGAGGACACACAGCAAGATGAACACCACAAACACAGGATGTCACATTACAGTTTGTGACAAGGACTTCAAAGAGCCTGCAGAATTCTGGGAAAAGGTCTTGTGGGCCAACAAGACAAAGATGAACCTCATCTGTTAAACATGGTGGTGCTGGGGGTGTTATGGCCTGGGCATGTATGGCTGCCACAGAGACTGGCACACTTCTCTTCAGTGATGATGGGACTGCTGATAGCAGCAGCATGATGAATTCTGAGGTGTAGAGAAACATCTGATTTGCTCAAGTTCTGCAAATTCCTGAATGGCCAAGCCAGTCACCCAGTTTCAATCCAACTGAGAATCTCTTCCATATGCTGAAGAGGAAACTTAACGGGGCAAGCCCCTCCAAACAAGCGGGATCTGAAGATGGCAGCATTAGAGGCTTGGCAGAGCATCACCAGAGAGGATCCTCAGCACCTGGTGACGTCTCTGAATCACAGACTTCTAGCAGTCACTGCATGTGAGGGACACGTGACAAAGCGCTAAATATGACAAGGACTTTAATAGACCTGCCATTGCTTATGGTGCCCTGAAATGGGGGGCCGTGTACAGAAAGTGTTGTTTATGAATGAAATGTCTGCAAATCCCCTTCAATGAAAGTCTGCAGTGTGCACTTTAGTCAGCAAGTCCTTGATTCGATTCGTCCCCAACCTTAACACTTTAACTCCTTTGTTGTTTTGAAATATTACCAGTTAACAAATCCTCTCTGTGCTTGGCGACAAACCATTTAAGATTCTCGATTTGATTCTGATTACATGTGTGGTAAATGATTTTTGACTTCCTGCCCTCTCAGTTTTCTGTCACACTCATGGCGCTTCAGTTATTTGTTGCTGTTGTTGTTGTTGTTGTTTTTTTTTTTGACTTCTTGGTGACGACCCACCACTTGCTGCTTTGGTCACCGTCATTTCCCAAATCCTTTTGTAAAGGAGTCAGCACAGCTCCTGTAGTCATCACAGTTTATCCCGAGTCGCCATTTCTGCACGTGACCCTCACAAAGACACCCCCTTCTTTGTCTAGGATTGTCCTATAATTTAGGAGGACCTGTCCTCACCTGTCACCGTCCCTAAATGCAGAGCTTCAGTAAAACATCAAAGGAATTCCATTGGGAGCCCTTGGAGCCATGCGGGCAGGCAGATGTCCGTCTGGACTCCACGGTCAGCCTTCGCTGGTCACCTGATGAGAGCACAGCTGTGCGGCCTCCTCATCCTCATTAGGTTCAGCGTTCGAAAGGACTGAAGGGTGTGCCTTGACTTCTCTTAACAAGCCCTGTCTCGTCCTTTCGTCTTTACGCTGTCCTCCCTCTCACTGTAAAAAAGAAAATGTTAAATTCACGGCAAAGAACTGGCAGAACTTTACTGTAAAAAAAGAAATATTTTTAGTTCTACGGTATATATAAATAACTAATAAATAAATAAATAATAAATAACTGTTCTTTATAACACATTCCAATAGAAGTGAACGTTTAACCATAACCTGAAATCCACGCACCGTAATAAATACACCATTAGAAAATGTCGTCACGATCAGACACCAGTGCACAGTCTGCGATAGTAAAGTAACGACAACCAATAGCAAACGCGTTCTGTCATTTAATTACACTGAAAAGATTTCTATGTTTAAGGAAGGTGTGGCACATCGTCTGGTGGAGAAGTGACGTTTACTTTTGTGGTGTGTGCTGTCCATCCAGGCGTGCCAGCTTATTGGACACAACCGACCATAAATCAGCCTCCATAACCTCAAAAAAACATTAAATACGCGTTTACTGAACCAGCGCTTTACGTTTTACTGTTGGTTACCTTCACTATTTAATAGTTTTACATTGGAATATTAACAGCGATTTTATCAGTCTAACTGTAATTTATCATAAACAGTATGTAGCATATTTTGAAGGTAGAAAAATATCAATTTTACAAACTTGGCATTAAAAAATAGTGAAATACTATTGTTTAAGATATACTGGGAATCTTCAGTAGAACATTTCTTTATAATCAGAAAAGGTATTTTGCTTTCACCATTCCTGGTATTTTAACTGTTAAATTGACTGAAATTTTTACTTTCTTGTTTACGAAGTATAGGGAGAGTATTGGAATCGTCCAAAAATTCCATTTCAAGATTTTGATGAATCTCGATGTTTTAGACCTCCCTGACTTTCTTGTTTACAAAGTGTAGGGAAAATATTGTAATCGTCTAAAGATTCGATGTTGGGATTTTGATGAATTTTGACGTTTTAGACCTCTCTGACTCTCTTGTATACAGAGTATAGGCAGAGTATTGTAATCGTTCAAAGAACCGATGTTGAGATTTTGATGAATCTCGATGTTTTAGACCTCTCTGACTTTCTCATTTACGAAGTATAGGGAGAGTATTGTAATCGTTCAAAGATTTGATGTTGAGATTTTGATGAATCTCGATGTTTTAGACCTCCCTGACTTTCTCATACTAGGGATCTGCACTGGCAAGCGGAAGGTTGCCGGTTCGAATCCCGTAAATGCCGAAAGGGACTCTGCCCTGTTGGGCACTTGAGCAAGGCCCTGAACCTGCAATTGCTGAGCGCTTTGAGTAGAGAGGAAAGCGCTATATAAATGCAAAGAATGATTATTATGTATTATTATTAACCCTCCAAAAAGTCCATTTCATGATTTTGATGAATCACAACACATAGACCAAAATGATGTAAAACCAAGAAGTGACCAGAACAGAAAGGAACGCCACAAAACTCGAACATTATCTGGCGAAGATGTCCAATACAATGAGTACAACTGACGACGGGACTAGAGAAGGGGAGACGTCAGCCGCAGTCCTTTCAGGAAACCACCGCAGAGCCCCAGTTTGAGGAACAAGGGGTGAGTTGGTGAGCTTGTGCCCTTGATACCTTGTGAGAAGATCTGGAGTTGGTCTCCATACTCTCAAGAACTCTTAATTTGCTTTGTTTATTGTTAGTTTGGCTATGAATCTTATTTTTAGACAGTCTTGTTGATTTCAAAACATTACGTTGCAATTATAACTCATTTTTATAATCATTGGTTATTACCTTCTCGTCTACAAAGTATAAGAAAGGCATTGTAATTGTCCAAAAATTTCATGAATCTCGATGTTTTAAACATCCCCGAGTCCGAAAATGCAATTTTTGTATTGCATTATGACTGTGTGTTTGTGTACACACTTTCACGCACGAGCACATGGGGAGCGGCTTAAGGACCCGGCGTGCATCGTGACAAGTCGTGCCAGGGGACAAAGGCGGGGTACTGACCTCTCTCTGTCTCTTTTTATAGAAGGGACGAAGCGCCGCCGCCATAATCCATCCCAGACAAACAAAGCACCATCACTTCCAGGTTCTTTTCCCTCATTGGGTCCCTCATTGATGACGTCCATTACCCATCCACCACCGCGCTTTCCCAGCATTCCACATCCCTAATTTCCGGTCCACCGATTTAAAATGTCCGTCCACCCATCCCTGTTTGTCTGATGTAAATTTTCTCTTTTGGAGATTCATTTGACCTTTCTTGTTACAGTATACGGGGCCCAAGACCCCAAACCTTTATGCCGTGTGCTTCTTTTTATTATTACAACACGATAACTTGAGTTCACTTTCACTTCGGTCAACCAAATTCTGAATACAAGTGTTAGGTACAAAACGTAGATTTCGATCGACTTTTGAACTATTTCCGCTAACCAGAAGTGGTACTTTTTAAATAATTGTTCAATATGTTGTTAATATGATTTGATTTGTTGTTGATGGTTCTTTAATGTACAGAATATAAAAATATAAGTCCTTGTCTTGCGGTTTACTCCTCAAATATCCATCCCCATATCTGAGTACACGAGAAAGTCGAGTGGAGAGCACTCCCAATTTTGCACCGTCTTTTATTTCTCATATCTTTGGCATTAGTTTTGCGTCACTTTGTGTTTATTTGTGTTTAACCCTAACCCTAACCCTAGTTTCAGTCTAAAATTGGCATAAAAATTCAGCTTTGAATCTGGGCCTTACCTTGCAGGCTACTTTTGTTGTTTCTTGCCTTTCCTGAAGTTTCTTCCATTTGTTTCCCTTCTTAGAGAGTCAAGGCTTGGGGGGGCTGTCAAAAGGCAGGGTCTATTAAAGCCCATGGCGCCACTCCTTGTGTGATTTCTGGTGATACATAAACAAACTGTATTGGATTGTAATTGTATTGTACTTTTAAAGATGGCCCCAAACGTCCATTTTCCGGATTCATGAAATCTTCTCAAACCACAGTTAAGCCCGGCATGGCGACCGGAGTCTACCTCGGCAGCACAGGTTGCAGGTAACCAGGAGGAAGCCCTGAACAGGGCAGCAGTCCATTGCAGGGTCCTCTCATGCAGATGCCCACAATCACCTGTCTTTGGCAATATGGAAGGACATAAGGAGAAGGTGCAAATTCCAAACGGACAGTTGCTGGGTGTAGGATTGAAAACCCAGGGCTCTGGATATGTGAGACGGCAGGACCGAGCAGAGCACCACAGAGATATGTGTGAGGACACCTCCTGAAGAATAAGACAACTGCAGATTAGATGTCATCCAGGAGGTACGTCTTCATGTTGTGAAATGATTCAAGTGACACAGGGAAAGGTTTTGGGGGCAGCCGCCCGTATACTTGAAATAGGCTGCCATATACTGTATGATGTCTTGGTTCAAAATGAAAAGGTCTTCACGGACTTCAAAGTTCAGACAGACAAATGCGGGGGTTTTAAAGTCGGGCAGGGGTGTTAGTGATGTCATCGGGGAACGTGAAACCGGAAGTGACGCCAACAGGGCCCCAAAACCTTATGCTTGCTGGGATAGGCTCCACCAGACCCCCATGGCCCTGTTCGGGACTAAGTGGATTACAAAATGATAAAATATTTAAAGCTTGTCATGGGTGGACTGGTGGCTCTGAGGCAGAGGGACCTGCACTGGCAGTCAGAAGTGATTCTACTCCAATGGGCCCTTAACCTGTAATTGCTCTGTCCTGGGTATGACGTTAATCTGCATCCAGCCAAAGATCTTGGGGGGTGGGGGGCATTGGTGGCAGGATTGACACTCCAGCCACCATAAAAAATACAAATTTCTTACATTGTTTCGTTCCATCTGAACTAGTGTGGTGCTAAGGTGTCACCCATTGCATGGCGGCACTCAGGTCCTAATCTGGGACATGTCATGTGTTGGGTGTTATCAGCGCATGCTCCAAACCCTCTCTCTATCCTGTGCTGTCAACCATTCAGGACCTTCGGCCCACTGGAATCCACAATAGAGTAGAGAAGATGACATCATCTTGGCAGGAACTGGAAGTGACGTCATTGGGCCCTGAAATGGGAAATGATATCATCTGGGCTCCCATCCATTAAAAAACCCCTCTCTGTCCAACTGCAGTCAGGACAGTTTTAGGCCTGGGACACATTCAGAGACCTGAGACATCCTGAGGCCTGTAAGACGACGCCCCTGTCAGCTGCATCTCTTTTGACTCCACCCACTTTCCACGCCCCCATCCCACCCCCGTGTTAGCAGTACACTTTTGTGTTAAATCTATTATTATAGTAATGGTGGCAAACTGAACACGTGTGCAAGAAATATTTATTATAAATAAAAAAAAGCTTCACCAGGATAAACTGCCGTGCTAATGTAGTAAACGTCTTGTCGTATTTGCTGTGAGGTCGCGTGCCATCATCTCCAATGGGTATGTAAAGCCGCTCGGCTAACAGAGAAAGTTTTAGCTTGGAGGCTCAAACGACTACTTCACACCTCTTCGTGCTCCTGAGGGCGAGTGCGTCATTCATATGGAGCATAAACTCCACCACAATTAATGCAGCGTTAATATAAATATTCAAATTGTGTACACCAGTAATAATCCAGTACATTAGTATATAACACAGAGAGGACCAGTAAAGACAGCACTCTAAAGAGCTCCTTGGCGTCCGGCGTGTAGGATTACATACTTGACTGTTTACACAAATGATCTGATTTATTTGATTCTGAGTCTCTAAGAATATGAATTGCTAATCGTAGCTGAGTGCAGCATATCATTTATTCTCCTTCGTCTTCTTCCTCAGCAATTCCCATTTTTATACGGGGTCAGCCTTCTGACTACCAGTACAGATCCTTAGCCACAGAGCCACCACTCCATTGAGTGACGTATTAAAGAGTGCTGTGTCATGAATGAGAAATGGCAAATGCAGATATGAAACGTATACTATAAAATACAAAAGGAGAAGATTTATTGTTCAGTTTGTTTCTAATATATGACACCAAAACAACTGCTTCAGATGCAGAACTGAGAGACCTCGATAGTTTAGAGGTTTAATAAATGCTGAATACACATTTGAGTGCAGGAACTTGAATTGAAATCGTCCTGAGGAGTGTGTGATACAACAACAACATTTATTCCTGTCACACATTTTCATACAAGTAGTGTAGTGCAAAGTGCTTTACAAGATGGAGAAAGAAAAAAAGACAAACTACTGAAATACAGTTAGGCAATACTAATTAAGATAGAATACATTAAGGTCTGATGGCCAGGGTGGACAGAAAAAAACAAAAAATGGAGGGTCCCGAGGCCATGAGACCACCCAGCCCCCACTGGACACTCTACCTAACATCAATGATCTCAATCAGTCCTCATGGTCTCCAGCCTCCACATTAAAGAATCTGACGAAGATGCTGGTCATGTGGACCTCTGGCCTTCAATCCATCAATAGACGGACTGCATGGCGTCCTGATCAGGTGGTGGGGGCACAGATCACCAGAAAAAGGAACAGCAGAGAAAGGAGGAGTTAGTACGGATTGCGGAGCCATGTTTGAAAATGATAATTCAATGGATATGCAGAATGTCAGGGTTATAACCCAGCCACAGGGGATGCACAAACCAGTGTGTTTCTTCGTGCCGGTCCCAAGCCCGGATAAATGGGAATGAGCACAGGAAGTGTGTCTGACAAAAGCATCCGCACGAATGAGAGGTGAGAGAACCGTGGGCATGGCTGAATGAGAGGAGGGCGGGACCTGAAAACATCTCATGGCCAAAGTCTCATGTCGTGGGACTGGAAAAAATCTTCCAAAAAGTCTCGTCTCGTTGCAGGATTTTTTTTATTATAATAGTGAGATGTAATTCTCAGCTTAAGCTCTATAACATGATGACTTCCCATGTTGGTGTGCAGGGGAGCTCCCCTTCGTCCCTTGTTTGTCTAACTGGCACTGTCTGCCCCCTGCTTTCCACTTTAAGATGGTTTCTTAATATTCACGATACAGAGACGTACATTTCTGTCTAATAGAACAGAATACAGTAACGTGGCCTTGACAAGCTGCTCAAATTCTTTTGTTTTGTAAACTTAATTCAAACTGCAGTTACAGCAAATCATTGCTAGAACTCGAAAGTCTGACCGGATAACCCCGGTCCTTACATCTTTACATTGGCTTCCAGTTAAGTTTAGGGCTGATTTTTGAAACTCATTCGAATGTCACATCCATAACATAACACTCTGAAAACTTGAAATGGCTTTGGGCGGGGGGTCGCCCATATTGACCTATCAGATCGTATCGATATGTTTATGCGATACTGGAGCAGACATTATGATCCTAAAGACGCCGGTCTGTCGAAGATTACAAGGATTAATAAATCAGCAGTTGGAGGCTACAGGGCCATTGAGCCCATTGAGCTCAGGCTGGGCACTCGTCACTTTAGTCAGAATAGAGCCGATGGTTGTCTGTCCATGTTGCTTCCACTCTATTTGTCATTTTGTCTGTTTGGCTGCTATGGGCTGGTAGAACATTTCCATCAAATGGCCGACATCTCCTGAGCAAGTCCAGTCTGCTCTGGTCCTTCTTGTCCGGCTCCACTGTGTGGTCAGACCAGTCCAGTTTGTTGGCACCTGTAGCTCTGCACCACTTCCACTCCCCACCTCCCGAATGGCCGACTGGTCTCAGAGGCCCCCTTGATGTCCACCACCAGTTCTATTGTCTTGCTGACGTTGAGTTGCAGGTTGTTGCCCCTGCACCACAAGACAAAGTCCTCCATGGCGAATAGGTGGATTCAATTAGATGACCCTGCACTGGACTGGTGTCCTGCCTGGCACTCGATGCCGCTAGCCTGGACTCGAGCCTCCACGACCCTGAATTGGATCAAGCAGCTTCAGGAATGTTAGGTTAGGTTGTGTTACAATGGGATTACAGGGAAGGAAACAATAAGTCATAGGTATGGGTGTGCAGCTGCCCAAAAAGGGAACTTGATACACGGCGCACAAAAGAGTCGAGAACGGGATGACAAATCCAAGTGAATCGTGTCGGCAAATAAAAGACAGCTTACCGGAAAAGCTGGCGATTGGAAATAGCGGCAATTAACTGTCTCAAAGGGCACGTCAGAACGAAAATGAATTAGTGTAAGTGAAAGTATTTAACAGCAAGAGATATCTGAAAAATAATAAATGAAGACCAACGTACATAATGCAGATTAACAATAAAAGTCCTGTGATTACATCTCACCTGAAGAAGGGGCCTGAGTTGCCTCAAAAGCTTGCATATTGTAATCTTTTTAGTTAGCCAATAAAAGTCCTTAAATACGCATGAATTTACACTGCTAAACTCGTTTATGATTATAACGGTAAATCTGGCACTCTGGTCAGAGAGCAACGGAGGAGAGGAAAATCAAAACTCAAAGCCAACTTGATGCCAGGGAAGATAAACCTGCACGACCTGAAGGGTCAAAAGCCACGGCGCCCACCCTGGGCACTCCACAAACGTAAATGTGCTGAAGTAGAGCGTCACCGTTAGAAAACCGGAAAAGAGAGCCGAGGAGAGTGGAGGTCAGCACTGACGGCAATTCGATAAACATGTGTGAGATCGGAAGAAGTGCCGCAAACGCACAAGTACCTCTTTGGGAGATTTCTAAAATGACGTACAGTGAGCCCACCATAATGTCTGGGACAATGACACATATCCCCACAGTTTAAAATGACAAATCAGACAATTCAGACATTGTGATTAAAGTGCACACTGCAGACGTTCAGTTAAGGGGATTTGCAGTCACACAACACTTTCTGTACACGGCCCCCCATTTCAGGGCACTATAATGTTTGGCCCACAGTAATGGCAGGTCTAGTACAGTCCTTGTCATATTTAGTTCTTTGTCACGTGTCCCTCACATGCAGTGACTGCTTGAAGTCTGCGATTCAGAGACGTCACCAGGTGCTGAGGGTCTTCTCTGGTGATGCTCTGCTAAGCTTCTTCAGCCCCTGCTTGTTTTGGGGGGCTTGTCCCCCTTAAGTCTCCTCTTCAGTATATGGAAGGCCTGCTCAGTTTGATTGAAATCAGGTGACTGGCTTGGCCATTCAAGACATTTCCATTTGTAGCTTTCACAAACTCCTGGGTGTCCTCAGCAGTGTGTTTGGTCTCCTTATCTTCTTGTAGGATGAAGTGCCTTCCATTAAGTTTGGAGACATTTAGTAGAACTTGAGAAGATCAGATGTTTCTCTACACATGGCCATGGCCATCAGCAGTCCTATCATCAATGAAGAGAAGTGTGCCAGTCTCTGTGGCAGCCATACATGCCCAAGCCACAACACCCCCAGCACCCCCATGTTTAACAGATGAGGTGGTCTGCTTTGGCTCTCAGGCGTCTCCTCTTGGTCTCCACACTCATCACTCTGATCAGGCTCTTCTTTGTCTCGTTGGTCCACAAGATCTTTTCCCAGAATTCTTCAGGCTCTTTAAGTCCTTACCCTCAAACTGTAATCTGACGTCGTGTGTTTGTGGTGTTCATCCTGCAGTGTGTCCTCCTCTGTGTTTCTGCTCATGAAGTCTTCTGCTGATAGTCGTCTCTGACACACACATCGGCCCCCTGAAGACTGTGTATGATCTGTCAGACAGGCGTGGGGGGGCTTATTCTTTTACCAAAGTGAGGATTCTTCTGTCATCAGCAGTGGTGGTCTTCTTTGGCCTAACAGTCCCCTTTGTGATTACTCAGCCCACCAGTGTGTTCTTCCTTCTTCATGATATTCCAGACAGTTGATTTTGCTCATCCTCAGGTTTTATTGATGTCTCTGATGGTTTTATTCTCATTTTCCATCCTCATGATGGCTTCTTTGACTTTCATTGGCACAGCTCTGGTCCTCATGTTGAACAACGGTGACTACAAACTCCAATGAGTAGAAGCAGGCAGAGGTATCTGACGAAGCCATGAAACCCACCTGAGTGATCACACACACCTGTGACACCAATTGTCCTAGGTACCCTCAAATGGGGGCAGGGGGCCGCATAAAAAAAGTGTTATGTGATCAAAATGTCTGCAAATCTCCTCCAATGAAAGTCTGCAGTGTGCACTTTAATCACGACGTCTGAATGGTTTGATTTGTGATTTTAAAGTGAGGGGCAGAGGGGGAGATCAAGGAACAAACATGTCCCTGTCCCACACATTATGGACGGCTCTGTGTCTCTTGTCCAGATTTTCAGTGCATGACAACCAAAGGCCACCTCACCCCTTCTTTTTATTCTAAGAAAACCACTGAGTAAGCCGATTTAAAATCTGAGGGGCACTCTAAAATGTAAGGAGGGGCAGCATGGTGGTGCAGTGGTTAGCAGAGCTGAACTGCAGCTCCTGAGTTCCAATCCCAGTTTGTTCACTTTGTATGTGATTGTCATTTTACCTGATATCATTTCTTGTATTAGGAATTTGTTTAGTTTTCGTATACCCCTTGGGGTCTGAGCACAGGGTCAGCCATTGTACAGCACCCCTGGAACAATAGCAGGTTGAGGGCCTTGCAGAGTAAGATCTCTTTTAGCAGTAATGGGGATTCAAAACGGCAGCCTTCCAGCTACTTCCACAGAGCCCCCACTTGATGCAGTTCTCTCCAATGTCCCCAAAGAAAACATGCATGGTAGAATACTTTGCGGCTCTAAATGTGCCAATTATGAGTGAGGGCATGTGTGTGTGTGTGTGTGCCCAGTGGTACTGAGACAGGCTCCATAACCCAAAACCGAATGAGAAACAAGAGGAGAAGGCAGGAGCTCCACATAGATCAGGGGTCTCCAACTCCGGTCCTGGAGGGCCTGAGTGGCTGCAGGTTTTCATTCTAACCCTTTTCTTAATGAGTGACCTGTTTTTGCTGCTAATTCACTTCTTTTGAATTCATTTTAATTGATTTGCTCCTGAAGACTCAGACCCATTAATTGTTTCTTTTTCCTTAATTAGCAACCAAACAATCATGAGATACAAAATGAGCCAAAACAACTGGTGTCCATCATACAATATCTGAAAATAAAGAACGATGAAGGTCTCAGGAATGCTGATATGCTCAGGTCCACAAAACATTTGAATGGTGGTCTTAGAAAAGAGAAAAATCAGCAATTTCAGAGATGTCTGCTATTGAACAATGAGAGCAGCAACAAGCCATGGAATTAAAGAACGAGTTTAATTAACAACGAGACTCGGCGCCTGATTAAGCAACTGGTTGGAGTGAATTTGGTTGGAGTCTGAGGCCCTGACTCAGTTGGTCTTCTGTTGGTCACTCACTTCACATTTCATTTCTGTTTGGGTGCCGTTTAAGGAAAGAAATGAAATAATTCAGAGGAACGACGAAGAAATTCAGGGGAATGAATCTTAAAAAAATGAATTCCATAGAAGTTAATTAGCAGGAAAAACTAATTAAGAAAAGGGTTAGAATGAAAACCTGCAGCCGCTGCAGCCCTCCAAGACCGGCGCTGGAGCCCCCTGCCGTGGATGGTGAGGGGAGGGAGATGCGATTTGCAGCACTGACCACTATTCATGCCTACTGCTCACCCTCTCTTTCTTTCTTTCTTTCTTTCTTTCTTTCTTTAGGCCAAGCTCAGCCTGCAGCAGACAGTCGTGCCTTTTGCCATTTTCCACATTCCTGCCCCCGGGCTCAGAGCGCAGGTGGGACACGCCCGGAAGGTGAGTGTCGAGTATCCTGTATGGTGTGTTGGTGTTGTTCTTGTTTTTTTTTTTCAGTAGCCCCCCTGGAGTTTGTATTTGTTTCAGCAAAGTTTGTGCATTGAGCTCAGCCCTCCATTTTGTTGAACTCTGATGTTCTTGTCCTCCTCCTCCCTGCCGGAGTACGCGTTGTAAAGCTGCTTGGTTTTCCGGGGCAGAAACTTGTCACGTGTTGCAAAGGTGCAGGCTGTCCTTCCATACCCTCTGGAGTTTCTCAGATCCGTCAGCCGCGTGGCTGTCATACTCGTTTGCTTATCTGCCCCGCTGAAGTCCACAAACAGGGATGACAACATTTCATCTCGTCGCTGTCGTCATCACCGGGTGGCTCGACTGGACCCCTAGCTAGTTCAGGCCACACGCTGCCAGATACGCACTGCACTGACACAGGTAGACGCCTTAAGGCCAGGACCATAAGAATGCACACCACGTCAAGCTGCGGTGGGACACAAAGGCCACCTCAGAGCTCACCACACAGTTTAATGGCCTGCATTTCGATTTACATCCTTTGGCCAGATGCCCCCCGGATCTTTTTTTTTTTTAGTTTTTCTGCATTCTTAATGCCATCGCTCATTCTTGTCATGCCTTACATTTGTTCATCTTCCTCCCTCTTGTACTCCACCCTTCATCACCTGCTGTGCAATCCGTCCTTTCTCATCATATAGCGTCCACGCCATTCCTTTCCAATCAGGCTCTTCATCCTCTCCTTTAATGAACCTCCTCACGACGTACCCCACCGAGCTCACAGACACCCCCCCTTTCAATGCCAGAGGGGCTCTTTTATGTATCCCAGCTGCTCAAAGAATGTGTGCGTTGTAGGCTTACCTGTCCCAGTATGAGGGACTGTGCCCTGGACCTCTGCTCTCTCCGGGTATTCCAGCTTACCCCTCACGTCTGTGCCAGCCCCATGTTGATGTGCCCACGAGGACTCACCACTGGACCGCTACCCCATCCCTCTCATGCAGTGATTCTTAACCTTTACTGAGTCACGGACCCCTTTAAGAATCTGATGGAAGCTATGGACCCCCCTTCCCCAGAAATATTCACATAGACACAACTTTGCATGCAATGAACAGAATGGACTTTATTTATCGAGGTTTGATTGTCTCACACAATCCTCAACATTCTTATCCTGATGTACCCCTCATCTCTCCTCTGCACGTCCCCCCAAACCATCTCAGTCTGTCCTGCCCTCCTGTGTTGTCCCTCTAATGTCCTCCTCCCTAATCCTGTCTGCCCACGTTAAAATCGCAGCATCTTCAGCTCTGCCTCCCGTCTTTTTCTCTTCTCGCCATCGTCTCCAAACCGTACAACATGGCTGGTCTCACTGCCTCTCCTTTCACTCTAATTGTTAACCTTTTTTGAGTCACGGACCCCTTTAAGAATCTGATGAAAGCTATGGACCCCCCTTCCCCGGAAATATTCACATAGATACAACTTTGCTTGCAATGAATAGAATGGACTTTATTTATCAAGATTTGATTGTCCATCCATCCATTATCCAACCCTAACTACCGGGTCACGGCGGTCTGCTGGAGCCAATCCCAGCCAACACAGGGCACAAGGCAGGAACAAACCCTGGGCAGGGTGCGCACACACACACACACACCAAGCACACACTAGGTATAATTTAGGATCGCCAATCCACCTAACCCTGCATGTCTTTGGACTGTGGGAGGAAACCCACGCAGACACGGGGAGAACATGCAAACTCCACGCAGGGAGGACCTGGGAAGCGAACTCAGGTCTCCTAACTGTGAGGCTTCAATGCAAAGTTGTGTTTGTGTAAATATTTCTGGGGAAGCGGGGTCCATAGCTTTCATCAGATTCTGAAAGGGGTCCGTGACTCAAAAAAGGTTAACAATTAGAGTGAAAGGAGAGGCAGTGAGACCAGCCATGTTGTACGGTTTGGAGACGATGGCACTGAGAAAAAGACGGGAGGCAGAGCTGAAGATGCTGCGATTTTAACGAGGGCAGACAGGATTAGGGAGGAGGACATTAGAGGGACAACACAGGAGGGCAGGACAGACTGAGAAGGTTCGGGGGGACGTGCAGAGGAGAGATGAATATTGAGGATGGAACCGCCAGACAAGAGCAAAAGAGGAAGGCTTATGGATGTGGCGTCGGAGGACAGGAAGTGAAAGACAGGGAGAGATGGAGACAGATGATCCGCTGTGGTGACCCCCTAAATGCGAGCCGCAGACAGAAGAAGAAGAAGGTGGGGCGCACTGCTGCTTCACAGCCCCAGAGCAGAGGGTCTGATCTCCTCCTCTCTGTTGAGTATCTTCTCCCCATTCCAAGGATGTCCAGGATTGTTGGACTCACAGCCCCACACAAGCCCCAAATGGACGCTACCCCCTTCAGTGACTTGATGCTGCTGGGTATTTATGTATTTATTTACTGGACACTTTTATCCAGTGAGACTTGTAAAGGGTATTCCAGTTGCACACGTATGTAAAACCAGGCACTGTGGTGGAGTAGGGTGAAGCTTTGGACTTCAAACCCCGAGGTTGTGGGTTCAAATCCCACTACTGACACCACGGTGTGACCCCGCCTGATGCCAATTGTTACCTTATTTTAGGTGACGCCCTTATCAGTGTTCATATTGCTTACTACACGTCATATTGCTGCTTCTTCTTTGTCTCATCTTCTTTGTGTTTTAATTTCAGTTTTTATTTGCACTTCATGTTGTTACTCTGTGGACCCTGAGCTTCTGTATACCTGTACATGGTGGAGATGACAATAAAGTTTGATCCAAGGCGACTTACAACATTTATGATACAATAGGTTCCATTTCTTTTGGTTTTTCCAATTACTGAGCCCAGGCAGGTCAGGTGACTTGCTCAGGATCACACCCTGGTGTCAGTAGTGGGATTTGAACCCACAACCTCGGGGTTTGAAGGCCAAAGGCCTGTATGAAACTGAGCTCTTGACTCTCTGTGCTCATAAAAGACCCCTGGGCTGCCCTCATAAAGAGCAGGGTGTTTATTGATGCCCCCCGAATCACCTCCTGCCCTTCACTGACTGACTGGCACTCACCCCTTCACCACCTAATGGCCAATGTGTGCTGAGAGCACTGGCACTGGTACAGGTTGGGTGCTTCACGCCAGTGGTGGTGAACGTGGTCTGTGTGAAGCACTTTGAGAAGGTTACAACAGCAACATTTATTTCTATAGCACATTTTCATACATATACAGTAATGGAGCTCAAAGTGCTTTACATGATGAAGAAAAGAGAAATAAAAGACAAAATAAGAATTAAAATAAGACAACGAGTAAGGTCTGAAGGTCAGGGAGGACAGAAAAAACAAACAAAAAAAAACTCCAAACGGCAGGAGAGAAAAAATAAAATCTGCAGGGGTTACGAGGCCACGAGACCACCCAGCCCCCTCTGGGCATTCTACCTGACATAAATGAAGCAGTCCTATTTGTATTTAGGGTTCTCATGGAAGGACTTGATGATGATGGTTAGTAAAGTGCCACCTAAGAGTAATTAGTTATTATTATTATTATTATTATTATTATTATTATTATTATTATTATTATTATATATGAGAATCAGGATGAAAACCTGAAGCAAAGCTTTAGTGTTTAAGGTGATTCACTGAGGATAAAGGATGGCAGCAGCTAACAGGCAATGATCTGAAAAGTGCGGCCTCAGTTGCCTTGAGCATGGGAAAGGCGCTATATAAATAAAATGTATTATTATTATTATTATTATTATTATTATTATTATTATTATTGTGAATTCTGTTTATTCTTTAAATTCCTCTTGACATGACTTAAACTATCTGATGCCACGCTTCAGTGCCAGCCCATTATGATACTGCCACAGTATCCAGTGAGTCTCATTCAGGAAAGTCGTGCCATTTATTTCAAATGCAAACTGCCCCAATTTGGCATAACAGCTGGCGAATTGGTCCACTTTTACTCAACTCTCTGCCATCTGGGCGGCGTGGTGACTCTGAGGTAGGGATCTGCACTGGTAATCGGAAGGTTGCCGGTTCGAATCCCATAAATGCCAGAAGTGACTACTACTCCTCCGCTGGTCCCCTGGGCAAGGCCGTCCTGGGTATGACATTAATCTGCAAGGAAAAACCTGGGGGTTGGTGTCAGAATTGGCACTCCAGTCATCATAAAGAAACCTCCCACTGGTTCCATTCCATCAGGTGTCACCTGCTGAATGGCTGCACTCGGGGCCTAATCTGGGGTCCTGAGTTGGTTTGTCATGTGGTGGGTATCAGCTCCATTTCTGTCGTCATCAAGGGTCCTCCCTTTGTGGCCAGCGGGTGTTCAGAGTTTGGCAGAAACTCGGCTTCCTCATCACGTTAGGGTGCCTCATTTACTGACATCTGCGGTTTTCCAGTTTGGAGGGCACAAGTGCAGTGCCAGCCCCTTTCAGTTCGTTAACACAGGATAACATGATGTTCTTCAACCTGCAGTAACAAACCTTCCATGTAAAAATAAAAATGCAAACCAAAGAAGGTCTGAGCTTTCGGGGTTGCAGGAGTCATTTCCCAGCTTGACTGGACGGGGGGCAGAGTGCAATGCAGGGCATACTATAAGTGAATAACATCATTCATTTTACAACCTGCAGGAACAACCCTGCATGTAAAAATATACCGTATATTCATAAGCAAATATTTTCCCTTAGTGTTTTCATAGTACATACCAGTTTATCAGGGTGTGTAGAATAAAAATGTGGCAGGATGGGCCGTGACTGGGCAGGATGCCAGCTTGCCTCTTTTTCAAGACACCACACTCAATGAATTGGCCACATAGGCGGGCACCACTGCACCACTGAACATCGAAACAATCAAAAATTTTCAACCTGCTTTTTCACTCTGTGGGCATGAGGTGCCAAAGCCTCTGGCAAAGGGGCAGAACCGTCCCTGGGTGGAATACCAGCTCATCGCAGGTCGCACTTCCACACACTCTCCTCAACACCAGGCATCAACCTAATGCATGGGAGCAAGAGCAGGTCCTGCCGTTCATTATAATCCTGCCGACTATGCCAATTGTGAACCACTAGAGGGAGTTGCAGCACCCCAAACCCCAGACACAACCAGACAGACACAGGTTCAGATTCCAATAGCGAGATTTAATGCCACAGATACCTTAAAGTATTCCACTGGTCCAGCAGTAAGACTCTGCTCTTTTGTCCAACTACTCTAATGATCCGGACCCCCGAGTGAAGTGCAGCAGCTTCCTTTATACCAGACCCAGGAGTACATCCGGCACTGTCATGTTACATCCAGGGAGCCCTTCTGGGTCACTCGGAACCGCCATGTGACAAGAGAGTCTGCCTCCAGTAGCTCCCCCTAGGAGCACCCAAGGACCCACCAATACTACAACCCCCATGCAGACCTGTGGGTGTCCAAATGGGATGCACACCAGTGGGATGTCCCCATCCAGTGTACTGGGGAAGCACATGGCCCAGGAAAGCCATCTCCACCATCCATTCATTATAATACCATCCAGACCAGGAGAGGTCTAACTAACCAACCCAGTCGGGAGTCCTGCCCATCCACATCCTTCCATTAAAAAAAAAAAACCAACCATCTTGCCTGGGATGCCAGCCAACCAATGTTAACAGCTACACCGAACGCCCTCGAGATGAAACACAAAATTCTCAAAGCTGCTTAATCCAGTCCAGGGGCACAAGGGGGCCATAGCCGACACCACAAACATTCGGGAGCAAAGCAGGAACATCTACTGTACAGCAGCCAGCAAAAAACCACAAGGAGGTGTAAGGAAACCAGAGGCCCTGACAAAAAGGCACACGGACACGGGGAACGTGCAGACGCCACTAGAATGACGACAGGGTCCAGACTGGGAGGACGGGGGTCTGCGAGACGGCAGTGCTAGTTATGGACCCACTGGAGATGGAGCAGAAACAGTCAAGGAGAGTGAGTGAGGGGTGAGGGAGTGAGTGAGGAAGTGAGTGAGTGAGGGAGTGAATGAGTGAGGGAGTGAGAAAGTGAATGAGTGAGGGAGTGAGTGAGTGAGTGAATGAATAAGTGAGTTCATCAGTTAGTGAGCTCGCTAGCTAGACAGGCAGTGAGTGAGTGAGTTGGCCCACTGTGCCCGAGTGCCTACGCTCTCTCGACTTTAAGCCCACCACATTTCCACTTCAAGTTGTCAAACAGCGGGCACCCCCCTGGTCCACAGCTCCTACTACTTGCCCAGGACCTTAGAGGGGTATGAGAAGGCGCTCTATGAAATCTTCAAGCTCACGATGGGGTCTTAGCTTGCCAATGCTTTGTGGTAAACATTTCTGTAAGCGTTAGTGCCATCGCTCTGTGCTTGAAAAATGGCTGAAGGAAGGCGCTATATACATAAAGCTTATTTGCTTGTGGCTCATAGCAGGGATGGCGTTTTCTAACTAGCAATGGCCACTCTTTTATTGGCTTTCTGCCGGGGAGAGCAGCCTGGTGACACGCAGAGCAGGAGTGGCCTTCTTCCCCGAGCAGGAGGCCTGTCCTCCGAGGAGCCTTCCAGAACGTTTTACAAACGCTGTCGCTACACGCTCGGCCTCGTAGTAGCCAGGCAGCACGGCCCCACCCAGCACTCTTGCTTTCATTGAGCACGTTAATTAAGCCTGACAGACACGTCGGGACAGAGCCGAGCGAATGAATGATGGGCGGTGGCGGCCACCGCCCTGCTCAACAGACGAGAACCTTCCTGCAGCAGCAGCGCCTGCGTCAGTGAGAAGCTACTTCAGTCAGGCCGACTGGCGGCAACGCCCTGATATCCATCCGCTCTCACAAACACCTCGGCCAAGAGAGTGCCAGCTTCCCAAGGTTGGCGAACCCTGTCTCGTTCGATGGGTGGCGTCGGGGAAGTGCAAGCGAGTTTATAGGTCTTGAGGAATGGCAGTGGGGGGGACGAGGTGGGAGTGATTGATATCGAATCTTCAAGAGCTGCTCCGGGGTGGACCACAGCCTTAGTGCAGCACCATAAATGGAGAAAGTCGTCTCCAGATACGTTGCACGAATCACTGTAAAGCGTCCATTCAGGTCTTCGAATTTCGAATTCTTCTTCTGCTGCTTCTTTCGGCCGCCCCCATTTAGGGGGTCCCCACAGCGGATCATCCGTCTCCAGCTCTCCCTGTCTTTCACCTCCTTACCTGTCCTCTGCACATCCCGAGACCCCCCTCTTGAAGGTGCAGCCTTGTCATTTCAGGTCCAATCTCGTCACCCTCTAATAACCACGTGTGCGGGCAAGGAAAGGTGGCATCTTGGGGGGGGGGCTTCACCAAGTATGGGGAACATATATATGGGTTCCATAAAGGTGGGGGGTATTTTGTGTAGACTGACGCACGAGTGAGTGGAGTTCAATCTGCACGTGTGTGGTGGTCCCCGCTTCCCGTGGTGAAGGTGGCTCCCCCATTTTAGGTGTGAAGCTTCTGCAGCCTTTAAAAGGAAAGAAATCCTCAGTCCAGAGAGTGAAGTGTCTGTCAAGCCCATCTTTAAGTATTTCATGGAGAAGACCCTCAGTTGCCCGTTGCAACATTTGTTGGTCTGTCGCTTTCAGAAAAGCAGGACGGGTCTGTTTGTGGAGGGGTCGGGGAGCAGGGGGCTGTTGAAGTGACCCTCATCTCATTCAAGCTGGCCATTGGGCCTCAGGGCTGCTTTCGAGTTTCTCAAAGAAACACCCAGGCAGTCATTTTACCTGCTAGGTATGCGCTGGCTCAAATGTGTCTTTCCACAACTATTTGCCTGCGGGGCTGGGAGGAGGGGTGCAGAGTCAGGGGGGGGGGGGCCTTGGGTGGGTTTGGTGAGTTGAGAAATAGTTTGTTGAATTGTAAAAAAAAACAGAATCTGCACAGATATGAAAAGAAGCAAACCGTCACTCTCAGACTGCGGGGGGACACAAGTTAGCTCTGCAGCTTTTTGGTTTGTTTTTTTTTTAAAGCCCACCAGGACATGAGTCCCTGCATCACCCCACAACCCAGTGCCCACTTCAGGGTTGCCCAAAAGCACATAGGGGAACTGAACTGGCAGCCGTAGCCGTCCCCACCGTGAAGTGACAGCTTTGAATGTGACGCTGTCGTCATCGGGGACTGAAATGTGTGGCCCTGCTTTTGCTTCTTTTTAGCTGGTAAAACATGCAAATTCTGTTACACAGTCCATGAGATGAGCCAGAGTGGGTAGTGATGTAGGCCAGCACTGTGACACCAACTTAATCTGCTTGTGTCACTTTGGATTATGGTGGTGGGCATTGGTGGGGCACGGCGGTTAGTGCCGCTGCCTCACATACACTATCAGGATCTGCTGTCTGTGTGGAGTTTGCATGTTCTCCCTGTGACTACGTTTTGTTCTTCCTCTGGGAGCCCCCAATCCCCAAACGGCCCTTTGTAAGTATGTGTTGGATTGGACACCCACCGTGTCCCTGAATCGGATTGAGTGGGTTTAATACTGTGTGTATGTATGTAATGACAGGTTAGAGTGGTCTCGGGACACAGACGAGCTAAAGAAGAAATGGCAGAGCAGACTCTTCTTCCTTAGGAGACTGTGTTCCATTAATGTGAGCAGTGACATCCTTCACGTCTTCTAAACGTCTGTGATGGCCGTGTAGTGTGCTGGGCTGGTCACATCACCTCAAGAAAGGACCACCAGATCAACAAGATAATGTAAAGGGCATGTTCAGTTACAGGAGGCACTGTGGACCCCCTGGAGGTTGTAGCAAAGGGGAGAATGAAAGCAAAACTGAGTGCCATTAAGAAAGACGCTGCACATCCTCTCTGTGACACACCAACACCGAGGACTTTCAGTCAACAAATCCTTCAGCAGAAATGTGTCAGGAGACATCAATACGCCTGTACAGCGCCTCACAGAGGCAGGGGGCTGCCAAGACAGAGGGTATTTTTACTTCCTTTTAAGTCATCCTGCTGTGTGTTCAGACCTCAGTGTGTGTGCTTCTTCGTTTATATTTCTGTCTATTTATGCATTTCCTTCATTTAAAGAGATTCTATAAAAAGGCAAAATTCCCCCAGGGACAAAAAGTCTATCTATCTATCTATCTATCTATCTATCTATCTATCTATCTATCTATCTATCTATCTATCTATCTATCTATCTATCTATCTATTATATAGTGCCTTTCCAATCTATCTATCTATCTATCTATCTATATCTATCTATCTATCTATCTATCTATCTATTATATATCTATCTATCTATCTATCTATCTATCTATCTATCTATCTATCTATCTATCTATCTATCTATATCTATCTATCTATCTATCTATTATATAGTGCCTTTCCAATCTATCTATCTATCTATCTATCTATCTATCTATCTATCTATCTATCTATATAGTGCCTATCTATCTATCTATCTATCTATCTATCTATCTATCTATCTATCTATCTATCTATCTATCTATCTATCTATCTATCTATTATATAGTGCCTTTCCAATCTATCTATCTATCTATCTATCTATCTATCTATCTATCTATCTATCTATCTATCTATTGCCAATATCTATCTATCTATCTATCTATCTATCTATCTATCTATCTATCTATTATATAGTGCCTTTCCAATCTATCTATCTATCTATCTATCTATCTATCTATCTATCTATCTATCTATCTATCTATCTATCTATCTATCTATCTATCTATCTATCTATTTTGTGAATTGTGATCATATAGTGGACTACAAAATAAATCGCACTGGGCTGGTGTTCATAACAAAAAGTCGCTATATATTTGTTGTTGTAAATATTTTTAGCTGCACAGCAGCCCACACACACACACACTCACACACTGCTAGTGAGACTCCATGTAGGATCTTGGCTCAGTTTCAATGGGCACTCCTTTCCAGGCAAATTCAGCAAACTTCTCTTGTAGAATACTTTCAACACATCTGTCTTGTTTTAATATTTTATTTTTTCCAATTCCAATTCCGCCTAAAAGACATGGAGAAGCAGAGGGACGTGGACATTTGTGTGTGTGTGCGTGAGTGTGTGTGAGTGAGTTTGCATGCGTGTGTGTGTCTGTATGTGCATGTGTGTGTGTGTGTTTGTGAGTGTGTGAGGAGGGTGACAAGCGAAACTCAGTGTTACTGTCAGAGCCGTCCAACAAGGTCGTGCTGCCCTCGGGCATAAGGATTCCTGTCTTCTGGTTTCTTTTCTTTTGTTTTCTTTCTCTCCCCTCGTAATCGAGTGGAGTTTTAGGTTTGCCAATGTCAGCCCTCTCGTTATTTTACAAGCAGGGTGGATGTCTAGGAATTGGTGTGTTATGCTTTATTTTTGTAAAAAAACAACTCCTCCAGATTAATTTGCATGCTCATTCTCAAACCTGCTTAATCTGGATCAGAACATGAGGGGTCCAAGGCTGCCCACCCTAGCAGTGAGGCAGGAGCCAGCCCTGAGCAGGTAAAAGTCACCCCCCACGCACGTCAGTGATGTTTGGGAGGAAACCCCACACAGTAAAAGAGGACATGCGGTCTCCATAGCGACACAGACCGGGGGGCAGATTTTAACCCAGGACGTTAAATCGCTCCGTGCCAGGAGGTGCTGAGGGTCTTTGCGTGTGCCTCCTAGTGGCATTGCTTTGATAGGCTCACACGTGGGGGTTGCAGCAGAAGATAAAAATGCCTCCACTTGCAAAGTTTAACAAACGCAGTAAGAATGTAAATGACGAGCTGGCATCGAACACACGGACTGGCGATGCTTCAGGGTGCCCGCCCACTCAGGGCCAATTTAGAATAAACAGGCATCTTTGGGAATGTGGGAGGAAGAGCTCAAGCAGATTGTGCAGACTGCTGCCCCCAAAAGCAAGCTGGCACTGCCCAAGACGTGAGGACGCAGCACTAACCGCTGTGCCACCGGCTACACCAACAGACAGAGAGCCTTCATTCAGGGGTGTGAGCTGAGGCGCTGGTGGGATTGTTCTTTTCTTGATCCCATACATTATCCCCCCAGATCCTTCCCTGCTTTTAAGAGGCTTTCTTAACATGCCTGCTCCTGCTCAGGATTGAAATGAATGAATCAAAACCGAGAGGAAAAGAATTTGACGGCCAAGTGCCTGACAAATGATAGTGCAGGAGGCTTCTCTGCGCTCAGTGCCAGCCCAGGCGTGTTCTCCTTGTGCGGATTGCCCTCTGGCTATGCCAGGTGTCCTCTTACACCCACGAGATGTGCAGTTTGAGCTGATTGGCTTGTTAAAGAGTGACCTGACCTGTGTGTGTGTGTGTGTGTGTGCGTGCGCATGAGAGGCGGCCTACAGGCTGGGCGAGCGCGATTAGCCCTCCAAACCAGCGGATGGCGCTGTGCTCTGTTCCTCTCTCCCTCTGCAGACCAGTTGACTGACATGTGGACCACCACTGACGTCTTCGCCAGGGCCAAGAACGCTTTCTCACTCTCTGTCAATGTCACTTTATTTATAGAGCACATTTAAAACAGCTTGACATTAAAACATACAGTGAACACCAATAAAATAAAGAGCAATAAAATGAAATACGGCCAGCGGTGAGGTCAAGAAAAGAACAATCTGGACGAGAGCAGGCCATTCGACCCACCAAAGCCCGCCAGTCCTGTCCACTTAAGTCAAGTTTTGAAGTCCAGTTGTCCACCACTCCACCTGGTCGCTTATTCCGTCTGTCTGTGGTTCTCTGAGTGAAGAAAAACTTCTTCATATTCGTGTGAAATTTACTCTTCATGAGTTTGTGTCCCCGTGTTCTTGATGAACTCTTTTTAAAGTCACCGTCTCGATTCACTTCATCATTTTAAACACTTCAGTCAAGTCTCCTCTTCATCTCTGTAAAGGCTCAGCTCCTTTAATCTTTCCTCCTAACTCATCCCCTGTAGCCCCCAATCAGCCTCGTCGCTCTTCTCTGGACCTTTTCTAGTGCTGTTATGTCCTTTTTGTAGCCTGGAGACTAAAACTGCACACAGGACTCCAGATGAGGCCTCACTAGTGTGTTATGAAGGTTGAGCAGAACCTCCTGTGACTTGTACTCCACACATCAAGGCGCTATATAACCTGACAGTCTGTGTGCCTTCTTAATGGCGTCTCAGTGGCCACACGTTAACAGTTGCTTTGCAGTTACCAGGTAGGATGACAAGGGAACAGGCAGAACACGCAACACAAGCGGCCATCAAAACAACATTATATACTGTACAGTAGGTCAACGCCATCCATTTCTTTATTATCTGATGCTTCAGATTCCTCCTGTGACTTGTACTGCACACGTCAAGGCGCTATATAACCTCACGTTCTGTGTGCCTTCTTAATGGCTTCTCAACACTGTATGGCAGTCCATAGCTCAGAGTCCACCACCTAAATCCTTCTCATAAGGTGGACTCTCGATTTTCCGACCGCCCTTTGTGTATTCAAACCTCCCATTTTTACTTCCTATGTGTAATTCTTTACATTTACTAACATTAAATGGCTAGCAGGTTCAACTCCTTCAATCTTTCCTCATAACTCATCCCCTGTAGCCCTCAACCAGCCTTGCTGCTCTTCTCTGGACCTTCTCTAGTGCTGCTATGCCCTTTTCGTAGCCTGGAGACCCAGCGACCGTCAGTGTCAGTGAAGGGCACTGGAGGTGGCAGAATACAAATGCGTCTTCAGTTGCAGGGGGCACCTTAATGTAATGTGAAGAAACACATTTCTCAAGGTCATTGAGTGAGGGTTGTTGGGGTGGGGGGTCCTTTGATAGGCTGATCCCTTGTGGTTTTCCGTCCGATGCGCACTGTGCTTTCTCCATTGAAGTGTTCTTCAAAAACAACGAATCCATCAACTCTACATGAACGCACCTCAGCCTTCCTCCTCACGGTGACGTCCCAAATCAGAACACAAATCTCCAGTGGGTGGCTAAATTT
This sequence comes from Polypterus senegalus, assembly GCF_016835505.1. Taxonomy (NCBI): domain Eukaryota; kingdom Metazoa; phylum Chordata; class Cladistia; order Polypteriformes; family Polypteridae; genus Polypterus; species Polypterus senegalus. Next base: position 21,529,252 of record NC_053156.1, on the reverse strand, counting down.
AGACAGACGGGTACAACATTGGAGAGAAAATCTCCAGGCCGTCCTCGGACCGCACGAAAACATCCAAGGCCATCAGTTTCGCAGTCTCCTAGACGTTCAGTGCGCTTCTCCATTTCCAACACATCTTTGATTTTGCATGAGGACCTTAATTTCCATCCACACAAAATGATGGCGGTGCAGGAACTCGCTGAGAGAGACTGGGAGAGCTGGAGAGAGTTTTGTGCGCCAACATTCTGCAAACCGTTCATCGAGAGGCCATCGTCATGTGACGTCAGTGACGAGGCACATTTCCATTTGAATGGTTGCGTAAATAAGCCAAACGTTCATTATTGGTCTGTAATCAACCCTCGTGAACTTCACCAGAGAACCCCGTACAGTGAACGTGTTACAGTTTGGTGTGCCGTTGCAGAATTTGGCATTGCAGGCCTGTAGGGGGGAGCAACGGTCAGCGTCACTTCAGAACGTCACATTGAAATGCTAGAAAACTGGAAGAAATGGATGTGGTGGATGCCTGGAGCAACAGGATGGAGCAACAGCTCATATGGCCTGCGCGGAGATCCATACAAGTGTAGCTAGTTAGCACCACAGCCTCACAGCCAATCACAGTCCAGTTAACGCCACTGCCTCACAGCCAATCACAGTCCAGTTAGCACCACAGCCTCACAGCCAATCACAGTCCAGTGAGCGCCACTGCCTCACAGCCAATCACATTCCAGGGAGTGTCACTGCCTCACAGCCAATCACATTCCAGGGAGCGTCACTACCTCACAGCCAATCACATTCCAGGGAGCGTCACTGCCTCATAGCCAATCACATTCCAGGGAGCGTCACTACCTCACAGCCAATCACATTCCAGGGAGCAACCCTGCCTCACAGCCAATCACAGTCCAGTTTGCGCCACTGCCTCACAGCCAATCACAATCCACTTAGCACCACAGCCTCACAGCCAATCACAGTCCAGTTAGCGTCACTGCCTCATAGCCAGTCACATTCCAGTGAGCACCACTGCCTCACAGCCAATCACATTCCAGGGAGTGTCACTGCCTCACAGCCAATCACATTCCAGGGAGCGTCACTACCTCACAGCCAATCACATTCCAGGGAGCGTCACTGCCTCATAGCCAATCACATTCCAGTGAGCGCCACTACCTCACAGCCAATCACATTCCAGGGAGCGTCACTGCCTCACAGCCAATCACATTCCAGGGAGCGTCACTGCCTCACAGCCCTTCCCAGGCTCCTTCTGTATCCCAAAGGTGTCATTTAATTTTGAGTGTAAAGTGCAGCCACGTCCAGTTTAGTGAGGGGCTCAGGGTCACACTTTGTGTTTTCCTGTCTGCTATTATAACCTACCGTATTAGATCATCAAAAGCTGACAGCCATTGAAGAGTTTGTTTACCGTGACTCTGGTGTGACATCGCCCCTCAATATTGTGTCTCTTTATTTGTATATCCACTTTCTGCACATATGGCATTACAGCTGTCTGCACGTAGAGCGTGTTAGAGCATGAGGTCACTTAGTGGTGGGATCTGAACGAGTCCTCCCACCCCGCCAACCAGTGCCTTAGCCAGCTGTTCATGTCTGTTAGAATTGTGTAGCGTGCCCTTCACATCACAGTGATTTATGCTGGGTTGCAACACGTGTGGCTAACGCAATCCAGAGATGACCCCTGATGGCCATTCCAGTTGCAACATCTGTTTGTGCCTGCTGGCCTATGGCAAAAATAAAAGCAGCTTTTGGATGGTGACATTGGAAAACATTTCAACGCATGCCATGTAAAGTTGCGTCAGTTTAGTGTGCCTTGAAATTGTGAAGATATCATAAAATGTCATTCCCTGACCCAGTTAATCCAGTTCACAAGAGCGCTGGGTACTGGGTGGTCCATCATATGGCCCACACAAGCAAACACTCACCATGGGCCAGTTAAATTAAACTTCACTCCTTTGGAGGCATGGTGGGTAACCAGAGAAAAGCTCAAAAGACACGGGGAGAACGCAGAAACCCAACACAGGTAGCTGCCAGGCGTATGACGTGTTAATCACTGAGTCACCTGAAACATGTAACTCAAATGGAGAGAGAAAAGTAAAGATGGCAACAAAGAAGTGGGAGTGAAATGAGATGGGATGAGGACCCTGAGAAAAGATCCCTTTACCCACCGGGGTACCATTCACTGCAAAGGCCGATGAAAGAGGCTCAGGTGATCCCAGCACGCTGATACTGGCTGGCACAGAGTCGGAAGTGGAGACGGAGGGCCCGCGACAGGCTGGCTTCCTGCCCATTGCATTAGCCACTCCACCTGCATTTCCTGCCTTTTGATCTCCGCTTAGGCTTTAATTACCAAAAACATTTCTTTCCGCACGAGTGGCCGCATTCAGGTAAAGTTTTAATTCTCTGCTGGAGTTTTGGTCCTTTCCGAACAGGAGGTAGTAATCCCTGGATGAGGTTTCCTCGTTTCCAGTGAGCTCAGTCAGCAGATTGTAATAGTAATGCCTTGGTCGCCCTCTGGTGGACAAATTAATAATAAGGCTTGATTATATTGACTGACTTTTCTTTTTTCCCAGTGGACTCAATTATTAAATCTGAGACAAACCCCCAGCTGAAGTAGTGAAGGCTCTTTTCTAGTTTTTATGTAGCATTACATCTAATCAATAATAAATAAAAATCTCATTTTTAGCACCCTTGACATGCTTAATCCCTCAGAGTAAAATAAAAGAAGGTGGCGTAAATGCAGCCAAGTCCGCGTGGAAATTCAGCTTTGACTTCCTAATGTTGAAGAGGTGTCTTGCATAACCAGCTTGGTATTTTGTGCTTAGTAGAGATGTTGGGGCTGCCATCTGGACCCTCCATTATGCTTAAACTCCCACAAAGTGCACCGTGGCGGTCTTTAAGGTCGCACTAAGATTTACTGGCCCACCATAGAAAATTTCACTTGGGCAAGAAACGTTTCAAGTGAAGCACAAATAAAGTTTTAGTCTAAGTCCATCCATCATGACCTTGTGTGAGATCCGCTCCACCAACAAGTGGCCTCGTCGTTTAATGCCAGCCCGTTCAGTTTGTTTTCCATGTACGAATATTCCAATAAAAGCTTACAGGGATCTGGAGCTCAGTCACTCAAGTGCAGGGCAGGAACCAACCCTGGACAGGAGGCCAGTCCATCATAGCTAGGGCGCACTCACACTCACACCCACACAGGACCAACGTGGAATCATCCATCAGCGAACCTAAAATACTCGTCTTCAGATGAAACGTGCAGACACGAGTGCAGACAGCCACTGGGCAGAAGAGTCAAACCCAGGATCTCCAAGCAGCAGTGCTCTACCACGGGTATGTTCTTCCCAATAGCAGGATATCCACCACTGCTGCGCCCAGACGTCCAGATATGGTCACACAATTGGGCTTGTCACTTTGGATGGAAGGATAGGGATAGGGATATGGATAGAGATAGGGATAAGGATACAGACAGAAATAGAGATAGGGATATGGATAGAGATAGGGATAGGGATATGGATAGAGATAGACATAAGGATAGGGATAGAGACAGAAATAGAGATAGGGATATGGATAGAGACAGACATAAGGATAGGGATAGAGGGATAGAGACAGTGATAGAGATATGGATAGGGATAAAGATAGAGATAGGGATAGGGATCAATACTTCAATGGATTCATTCTACACGTGGCGAGCACTAGATGGCCTGATAGGCATTCTTTACAGCACTTAACTTCAGAGACCCCTACATTCAGCCGTCCTGTCCACCAGCTGCCTGAGTCAAGTTTGCACCTTTTAGTCACAAGCCTTTAAAACCGCCACCCTAACAATGTGCAGATCACCTACACTCACTGGCCACTTTATTAGGTACCACTGGCTAGTAGCGGGTTGGACCCCCCTTTTGCTTTCAGTCCTGCTGTACTTCTTCATGGCGTCGACTCAACAAGGTGCTGCAAACATTCCTCAGGGGTTGTGGTCCATATATTGACATGATAGCATCACACAGTGGCTGCACATCCATGATGTGAATCTTCTGTTCCACCACATCCCAAAGGTGCTCTACTAGATTGAGATCTGCTGACTGTGGAGGCCATTTGAGTCCAGTGAGCGCCTTGTCATGTTCAAGACACCAGTTTGAGATGATCTGAACTTTGTGACATGGGGCGTTATCTTGCTGGAAGGAGCCATCAGAAGGTCATAAAGGGATGGACATGGTCAGCAACTACACTCAGGTAGGCTGTGATATTTAAGTGATGCTCAGTTGGTACTGAAGGGCCCAACGTGGGCAAGGAAAATATCAATTAACACCATCACGCCACCAGCACCAGCCTGAAGTGTTGATAGAAGGCAGGATGGATCCCTGCTTTCATGTTATTGACCCCACCATCTGAATGTCACAGTAGAAATCGAGACTCGTCAGACCAGGCCTCGTTTCTCCAGTCTTCTATTGTCCAGTTTTGGTGAGCCCATGTGAATGATGAGCCCAGTTGTCTGTTCTTAGCTGACAGGAGTGTCACCCAGTGTGGTGTCCTGCTGCTGTTGCCCACCTGCTTCAAGGTTCACCGTGTTTTGTGTTCAGAGCTGCTCTTCTGCACACCTCAGTTGTAACGAATGCATATTTGACTTCTTGTTGCCTTTCTATCATCTCACACCAGTCTGGCCATTCTCCTTTGACCTCTGACACCAACAAGGCAGAGAACTGCCACTCACTGGATATTTTCCCTTTTTCAGGCCACTCTCTGTAAGCCCTGGAGATGGTTGTACATGACAATCCCAGCAGATGAGTAGTTTGTGAAATACTCAGAGGAGCCCGTCTGCCATGGCACGTTCAAAGTCACTTCAGTCGCCTTTCTTCATCATTCTGATGCTCCGTTTGCACTTCTGCAGGTGGTCTTGACAAGGTGTACAGGCCAAAATGCACTGGATTGCTGCCATGCGATTGGCTGATCAGATATTTGTGTTAACAAGCAGTTGTACCTAATAAAGTGGCCACCAAAACAAATCTGGCCCATCGAGACATGGACTCCTCCAGACCTCTGAAGATGTCCGGTGGTCTCTGCCCTAAGACACGAGCACCAGATCCTTTAGTTCCTGTAAGTTGTATGGTGAGGTGTCCATGGATCAGACTTGTGTTTCCAGCACACAGTTGCTCAATCAGACTGGCCAGGTCATCACCTTTAAGCTTGTTGTCATCTTCCTAAAATTATTTTTGCGGTGTGTCGGGGAGCCTTATCCTGCTGAACGAGGCCACTGCCATCAGTTAATACCTTTTGCCATGAAGGGGCCCTCTGTGATGATCTTTAGGGAGGTGGTACATGTCAAAGTAACACACACACATGAATGTCAGGACCCCAGGTTTCCCAGCAGGACATTTCCCAGAGCATCGCACTGCCTCTGCCAGTTTGTCCTGCTGCCAGCTCTCTTCTCCAGGTAAATGACACCCATGCAGCAGCCGGTGGTCCACGTGATCTCAAACAAAGTATGATTCATCAGACCAGGCCACCTTCCTCTATTGCTCCATGGTCCAGATCTGATGCTGATATGCCCACTTGTAGGGGCATGTAGTAATGGACAAGGGTCAGCATGGGCACTCTGACTGCAAGTTGAGATGCATTGGGTGTTCTGACTCTTTTTTTTTTTTTTCAGCAGTTTGTTGTTCTCCAGCACTAGATCTGAGAGATCAGACCAGGTGAGCTCACCTTCACTCTCCACCACACACACATCAGCGAGCCTGTCTCCAGTTCACTGGTTGTCCTTCCTGTAGACCACTTTTGGTAGGTACAAAGCACCGTGGACTGGGAGCAGCCCACAAGACCTGCCGCTCTGGAGATGCTCTGACCCAGTTATCTACCAATCATCAAAATCGCTCAGGTCCTTACGTTTGCCCATTTTTGATGCTTCCTCCAACACATCACCTTCAAGAACCTTCACGGTCAGGCTGTCTTTGTTTTTTGGCGTACCGCACTGTGCTCTGATGACTAGCAGGTGTAACTCAGAGCTCTGAGATCGTGTCCTCTGTCCCTGTCTCTGTATGTCGCTCCTCATCTTTGGTTTCTGCTGATTTCCATACCCTGCTGTTATTGTCTCCTGGTAGCTCCTGAGCTTTTTCACCACATGTGAATTTTCCCCCGTTGTTCCCTCAGACCTAAAGATCAGCACAGAGGGCCCCTTCATGGCAAAAGGTATTCCCTGACGGCCATGGCCTCCTTCAGCAGGATAAGGCGCTGTAAAAATAATTTATAGGAAGATGACAACAAGCTCAAGGTGTTGACCTGGCCAACTGTGGGATGTGCTGCAAACCCAAGTCTGATCCATGGAGACCCCAACTTACAGGACATAAAGGTTTTGCTGCTTGTGTCTTAGGACAAAGACCACCGGACACCCTCAGAGGTCTGGAGGAGTCCATGTCTCGATGGGCCAGATTTGTTTTGGTGGCCACTTTATTAGGTACAACTGCTTGTTAACACAAATATCTGACCAGCCAATCGCATGGCAGCATTCCAGTGCATTTCGGCCTGTAGACCTTGTCAAGACCACCTGCTGAAGTGCAAACCGATCATCAGAATGATGAAAAAAGGAGGCTGAAGTGACTTTGAACGTGGCATGGCAGACGGGCTCCTCTGAGTATTTCACAAACTGCTGATCTGCTGGGATTTTCGACTGGGTCCTGAACACTGGTCCAAGCCCAGGGCCTCCTCTCCTGGTGACATCACTAAATCGGGGTCCCAGTAGTTACTTGTGCTGATCGGTCTGTTTCAGCAACACCAATTGACGGTCGAATTCCAGACATGGATCGCGGTCCCCCACTGTCACCCTCAGGAGTAATCGGACTTTCACCCACCACAGATTTCTCTCTTTGCAGTGTGAAACCTGAAGGTCTGTACCCCAGAAGTCATCAGGGTTTAGCATGTGACCGTCATTCACGAATAGGGCTTCAACCAGGGACGTGCGGTTCAGGGGAGATATCAAGCAAAGTAAAAAAAAAGCGAATAATGATAAAATGAACTCTTTCAGGGCTGATGTTGACTGAAATTCAGGGGTAGAGGGCGGTAATCGGCGGTAAACTGCGACAAAACTCGCCCTTACTTTTTAGTTTGAGTCTCTTTGCTTGAAGGCAAGTTACGCAGCTTTGTTGACTTGACCTCAGATTCCCTGCACGCGCAGGAGTAGTGAAGAGCAAACAGCCTGTGGAAGGTGGCCCGGACGCAGACTGGCAGACACCGATGGTTCATTTTCTATGTACAAGTGCACACGCCCAACCCAGTGTGCCAGGCTTTGTCTTCTTCCAGCTAATCGAATGTCCCCCCAAACGTGCTCCAGGTGCCTCCCGATGAACTTCCGCCGGCACTTCCTGGTGTCCCTGGTGGGCTATTCCTTCTCCCAGCACCTCCGAGTGTGGCGGAAGTGCTGAAGTGCTCTCAGGTATCCGGATGCCCCCTGGTGGTGACCACGGGCCCCTATAGGGTTGAGCTTCCATGCTCTATTCCCGTGGTCCCCTTACCAACCAGGGCCGCTGCCATCTCGTGGTCTGAAGGAAGTGTAGCCACTCTTCCGGTCCTTCTGGGCATCCCGGCTGGGTACCCACTCACCACAAGCCCCTAAAATGGCATCAATATCTGGCGAGCGACTACTGCAAATGTGCAAAACAAAATACTCCATAGACGTTTTCTGCATTATTGCTGAATGTGACTCTGACTTTTCAGACTCTCAGATTGATGCAAGTGATCTGGAGATGGATATCGAAAACGCAAGTGCGGTACCAGCATTGGCATAGGCGGTTTTAGACGGGGGCCAGTTCTACAGGGGCACTGGCCCCTGTGCTGAAGAGATAAAACTTTAATTAATTACTTACGGTGATGTTCTGTGCCCCCATGAAAAAACGCTGGCCCCACCCTGGCCCCCCTGGTAAATTTGGTCTGGAACCACCACTGAGCATCGGCCTATCAGTCAACTGCTGATGGTGATGCTGAACACGTTCGTGTAGCTGATGCGCTTAAAGCAGCGTTTGCCTAGGAGGACCACCACTTATGATGACAAGAGGTACGAAGCCATATTGCGTTGCACGCCTGCTGTATGAAGACAGAGAGGTAGCCGGCCCGCCGTGCATCCCTGCTGGCCATCGAGCCGCCCCTGTGCAGCCAATGCTGCCAGAGATGCCAAACCGGCGCCAACAGCAGCCACAGCACGTAGCGACAGACGTTTTATGTTGATCTCTGTGTGAAACCAGTGCATCGTGGGCTTTTCAGAAAACCGACAAAATATTCAGCCCCTAAAGAGTTAAATAAATGTGTCCAGTGGTCTGTGCTATAAATTTGTTTTCTGTAAGATCCTAATAACTTTGATCCGATGGGACCTGCAGCCACTGGGACCCTCCAGGACCAGAGTTTGAGAACCCCGGTCTAAATTCACCATTTCATGATATTAAAATGAATAATATTTCATTAATATAGTAAATTATTAAAATTTGTAACATTGGGCTTATAATATAAAAACAAACAATCCCCCTGTCCCGTACGGGCATTTTTACAAGAATGACTTTGGCTGACGACTTAGGAGAAGCACAGGGTGGCCAGTTCAGGCTCCACTGGGGACTCCCTCCAGCTGAAATGTGGGGGCCGCTTGAGAAGCACCTTGCAGATGGAGTTCCGTATTGCAAGGAAGAGGAATCTGTCCCTTTTGTGTTGCACTTACACAGTTCAGGGTCACAGGAAGGCAGCCATTAGCTAAACAGGGACCAGTCCTGAACAGGACGTCGGCCCATCGAGGGACACTCTCGCAGCACATGTTTTAGGGATTTGGAGGGAACGTTGGGATGGACTTTGAACCCAAGACTCTGGAAGTGTGATACAGCGATACTAACAGCTGCACCAAAGTGCCAACCATACTCATGTGACAGAAGGTGACTTTCTATGTGACACCTGAATGCAGTTCCCAGGAAAATCCTGCCGACTACACTACTTGTGATCTTCTTCCAAGAAGCGCAGTCCAAGAGAGTATGTCCTCTACTCTCCTCTAGGCAAGCCTTGTCCCGCTACCTCCCGACAATAAATAGTGAGTCAAGACGCCACCTTTTATCTTAAACCTGGCAGCACTTCTGGTGCCACATCACCACATGATAGAAGCACTTCCGGCAACACTAACAACTATGCCAAAGTGCCAACCAAGGAGTTGCCTATAATCAAGTGATAGAAGGTGACTTTCTGTGTGACACCAGTGAGCCAGTTCTCCTGCCACCTGTAGAGATGTCAAGTGCACCAGAATGACACGTGTGATCAGCAGACTCCACAACAGAAAGGTGTGGTTGACAGCAGGACTTATGGGACCTTCAAAACTCGACTTGATGTTATTTTGGAAGAAGGAAGTGGGCAGGACTGGCAAGCTTTGGTGGGCCTGTTCTCGTCTCGGGTGTTCTCATATGAACAGTAGATTGCAGATTCACGGGGGCTTATTACAGATTGGCATTGTGTGTCATCAATAGACTGAGCCAGTGACACCTGCCAGGGCTTCACCTGTAAAAACATGGAAATAATTGTACTCTACCGCTCTAAAGCTTTGGAATGATATTTAATATACAAATCAATCAATCTTTAATTTACATGAGACCGTTCAGGACACGTATCATCACCGGTTGCTCTTCAGGGCAAACAGAATTAGAATACAGTACAGAATATGCAAATTAAGAACAATAAAAAAGGCACAGAGGAAGTACAAAAAAAATAGAACTGGCAGGTAGTGGGAGGAGCTTAGAGGTTTCCCTCCATTTAGAAGGTGGTTTAATCCAGTTCAGAGTCCCAGGGGGTGGAGTCCATTCCCGGCAGTCTCAGGCACAAGGCAGATAGAAGCTCTGTATGGGGTGCCAGTTCATTGCGGGGCACACCACTTTACCACGTGGGCTTAAATTTGAGTCACCAATTAAACTAAAGTGTTTTTTTAGAATTTGAAAGAAAAAAAGAAAGAAAGAAAGAAAGAAAGAAAGAAAGAAAGAAAGAAAGAAAGAAAGAAAGAAAGAAAAAGAAAAACTGTAGCTAGACATGACTAAGGTCAGGGATTTCAACCCAGGACTCTAGCGGTCCAAGGGTCACAAAAAGTGTGACTCAAGCAACTCTGGAGCACCATAAGGAACAGGCCTGTCACCTTACACCTCAGACTCTAAAGAGAACAGCAAGTCACGTCACATGCTGAAGTTCTCTGCGCTCATTATTGACAAGGGGGACGAGACAGAGGAGAGGAGGCAGGGGGACAACTTTGGTTCTTGGTGCAGAAAGACATCAGCAAAAGTAAGAAACTGCTTATTAACTTTCACCGCACCAAAGAGTCTCTCTGTCTGGTCACTATTTGAGGAGTGGAGTTCGAGGTGGTCTGCTCCTGCAAGCAGTTAAGGGGTGTCACACACATGTACATGGGCAGCAGCTAAAGGGCTCAAAAGGAGGTAATTCCACGTTGGGCCAGGGGGTGGCAGAGTGAACAGATCCTTTCTATTTTATCCCTGAAGACCAAACACAGGAAATTCTGCCTGGACAAGATTACATCACTTCCAGTTTTCCAGGGACCTAATGACATCATTTCCGGTCCTGGGCCCGATGATGTCACTTCTGACACCAATGACATCACTTCAGGTTTTCCATCGGCCCGATGGCATCACTTCCGGTTCTGGGCCTGATGATGTCACTTCCAACTCTGATGACATCACTTACGTTTTCTGGGCCTGATGAGGTCACTTCTGACTCCAATGACATCACTTCTGACTCTGATGACATCACTTCTGGTTTTCTAGGGCCCAATGACATCATTTCTGGTTTCTGGACCTGATGATGTCACTTCTGACTCTAATGACATCGCTTCCGTTTCCGGGCTCAGTGACATCACTTCCCCTGACTGCCCTTAAAAGCCGCCACATTCCTTGTGTTTGTCACTTCTGGGTTGGGCTCTTGTCTCATGTTTTTGCCTTTTTGTGATGTTTCATTTCACAGGCGGTCCACATCACTGACCAGTTATAATTATGCTAAACCCTCTCTGTCCTCACTTGGTCCTGTTTTTTACACGGCAGTGTCACAAGTATCGCCGGATGAGGTTAGGCTTCTACTGAGCGCTGAGCTTTCCTGCCTGTTAGTGTCTCAACTGATTTTGCTTAATCAGAGGAGTCTTCACGCGCCTTCCATGACTCAATTGGGAAAAAAAACATCTTTACAGTCTCAAAATCAAACTGGGCCTGCTCTGTGCCACTTCAGGTCTCGTCGTCTCCAAGAAATTTAAAATGGCTGACTTCCTTCACAGATGGCAGTGTGCTCTGTAGCCTCCCACCACTAGCTTATGTATGTTGGCATTAATGAGAAGACTGTCTTTCTCTGTGAGCCACCTCATCAGTGTCGGTGGTGTGGCGGATGGCTGGGGTCCTTACCTGGTCGGGATGCCTCTTTACCACAAGGACTTGGGGAGAGAGCTTGTTCAGGGTATTACCACTAGGTGGCAGTCCCCCCCGGGTTGCAGCAGTGCCTCGGACTCCCACAGGGAGTTTGGCGCAGCCCTGTTGGGTTCTGTGGGCGCCACCAGGGGGCACTGTAGGTACTGTTGAGCTCTTTGGTGCAGCACTACCACCACCTGGAGGACTCCTGGGTGCCCTATAAAAGGAGCCAGGTGCCACTACTGAGAAAGAAAGAAAGAAAGAAAGAAAGAAAGAAAGAAAGAAAGAAAGAAAGAAAGAAAGAAAGAGGGTTTTGTGTGGTGGTGTGAACTGTGCTTAACTGTGCTGTAAAGGTGGTAAATGGCCCACCTGTGAAAAAATAATAAATAAATAAAAGGCATGTGCTGAACTTGTGTCCTGTGTCTACCCGTGTCAGGTGGGGGTGGCAGGTGTGCCCTCTGCAGGCCGTGGCGCTCAGGCCAGCAAATGTAGTGATGAGTTGGAGGTGAGTGAATGGCATGGAGCTCAGCAGCCTACCCTGCATGGTGTTTCTGTTGATGGTGAGGTTGGTGCCAATCTGCACATGTTGGGGTCTGCTAGTCGGTAAATGCACAATCAGGTTACAGAGGGTGGCACTATGTTACTGTGAGGGCAGCGCAGGGCAAGGCAGCGAGTGTCAGCGTCTAGTGAAGCAGGTGGCATGCTGACGATGTTCCAGGTGAATATCCCTTAAATACGTTGCATTGAAGCCCCCAGCAACTGCAAATCACACTACAGTTTGGAAACCTTTGTACTGCACAGCGACGTGATGCCAGTCATTTAGCACAAGGCCGGAGTTATGACTAACTGGCAGAGCAGACATCATGGGCTGCCGTCAGAGTGCCCTCAGGGTGTAAAATGGCTGGCACCTCGTCATTAAATGTTTGCGATCACCTCGTCAGTTTTTACTTTTTACCCTCCACACATGATGCCCACATTTGTCGAGTCACTATGGCAGACAGACAAACTGCCCGGTTTTGTTTTCGTGCCCGGTGTCTCAGAGGTCAGGTATGAAGTAACGAAACGACTCGGTGGTCCCCTGAAGTCCCTCCATGAAGCCAGCCCTGCTGTGACATCACCTGCCGTGTCACCCTGAGACTCGACCCCTGAAATGTCAGGAAATGTCCCATTGAAATATTTTAGTATAAGGGGTAAGGGTGCATGTCAATGCCATTAAAGAGTAAGCTTGAGACCTTCTGCTAAAATGACTAAGATGTAATAATGTCACCAGTCAGTCACTTAGTACTGAGCAGGGTCACAGTGTGGTCTGCTGGAGCCTATCGCACAGGGCACAAGGCAGGCACAAACCCTGGACAAGGTGCCAGTCCATCACAGGCAACACACACACGCACTAAAGTGACAATTTAGTGTCACCAGTCCACCGAACCTGCATGACTTTGGACTGTGGGGGGGACCCATGCAGACATGGGGAGAACATTAAAAGTGCATGCCTGGAGGACCCGAAACATAAACCCTGGTCTCCTTACTGCGAGGCAGCAGTGCCACCCTACATAATAAAGTGCCTATCAGGTCATGAGGGGGTGGCACAGAAGGATAAAGCAGAGTTAGGGACATGAACAACGGGGTCCTCAGACCTGCAATGGGCAACCCAACTGGTTAAAGGGTCACCACCTGGTCTGCCACTGCAGCGCGAACCTCTCACCCCAATGCCATGTCCTTTACATTGTCGTGAGTCCACTAACACCTCCGAGAGTCCATTTCAATTCCAGTCTCTGTGTTGTGTTGTTGTGGCTTTTGAACTGTGAGATTAATGACAGAATTCTCAGTGTGGCCCCTAGGGGGCGCACCAGAGCCCCAAACACAATTGCTACCAGCACAGCCCCCAGTTGAAGTCCTCGACTGAAGAAATGGCTTATTCTTCAGACTCCATCATAGATCTCCTTCCACAAGTGACCCGTCATTCTTTTTTTTTCACCCAGTGGGTGAATGCAAAAAAGAACACAAGTAATTCTCACCCGAGAGCCATGGTCTCCTCACAAATACGATAGGGTGGTCCTCACTGAGTGCAGGCACAGACCATCATAAGAACTCTCATGGCACAATGAAAGAACAGATGGCACCACTCACTAAATACAGAACTGTCAAATATGAGGGCACAGATTTGTTCAAATACATTAAAAGGCAAAGCAGGAACTAATTAACATAAATGAAAAGCAACTCCGTCTGCCCATCGGCTAATTGGAGAACCACAGCCAGGATGTGGACGGGGAGTCAGACGAGTCCTGCCGACTCCCCCTATTGGCCACTCCAAAGCTGAGTCAGTGCTGGGCCAGCCAATCAGATGAAAGGACCCTTCTGCTTGATGACTCCAGTGCCCCTTTATCAGAGATGTCTTTTCCGTAGGCAGCCAAACACCTTGGCATTAGAGCAGTGGGCACCAAATGCCACATGAGGATACCGAGAAGAGAAGCAGAATAGGTGACCGTGAGTACCAGTTTATACATACGTGTGCCTTGGGGACATCTTAAAGGCTCTGGTGGCGGTAATGCAACACCAGTCCACAAGATGGCAGTGTACACTAATGCCTCCTCTCTTCTTCCCTCTACAAACGGGATGTGTTCTCACCATTGATGTCACTTCCAGTGTCTGTCCCCCCAGGTCTGCCCTTAACCAGTCTTTGCCAGTCTGGCCTTAGACTCGTGTATTGATATATGATATTTGGGGGTCACCGTGTGGCCCCCAACCACCCCCAAATCTTTTCAATACGCCTTTTCTCGTCTTACTTTCATTACTTGTATTGTAGTACTCATGGCTAACAATAGAGATGCAGTATGTAGCGCTGATCAGCAGCTCTAGTCAGGGTAGGCTAAACTGGAGTCTTCAGATTGAGATTGAAGGGGGCCATCTCTTATAGTAGCTGGCAGACCACTCCTCAGCTTTGGGGGTCCTGTAACTAAAAGCGTGACCTCTGCATGCTATTTTATTAAATTTCAGAATCATAAGCAGGCTGGCATCTTGAGATCTTAATGTGCGCTCGGGTCTGTAAGTCACGATAAGTTCAGACCAATAAGCCGGGCCTCGGCTACTAAAGGCTTTATATGTTAAAAGGAGGATTTTGAAGTCCGCCTTAAACTTAATGGCAGCCAGTGTAAGGACACAACAGGGCAGCCCCACTGGACCACCTCCCCCCTGCTGCCCTGCGGGTATCCATATTGGGGCTCACCAGACGGGATGCCAGGCCTAACCAGGGTGTCCCTCAAGGGCGGCAGGGATGTCACCACTGCTGTACTGTCCTAGTGTGGAAGGGGAACACCGCAGACCTCCTTTTATAACGGCCTCCTGGCCAGCCAAGGAGCGAGCAGGATCAATCCCAGCAGCCCGTTAGAAGAAAGGCATAAGAAGGATCCTTCTGCATTTTTGATTTTTTGACCATATTTGTTTGTCTTTTTCTTTCACTCATTTTGTACACCAAAGCGATAAACGGACACATCAGCCTCCTGCTCAAAACATCCGGAGCCACTCTAACAAACAGAAGCATAGAAAACGGCAACCGAGCTAAACTGCCAGCTTTGGAGAACAAGGGGGCATTTCTAACAAAGCGTCAAGGTGACCTAATAAAAGAGGAAATATTTAGCTTTTCTTGTGATTTCAGATTCAGACTGCGTCACCAGATATTCTGCCGTATATGAACACCTCAGCTGGGTTACTAATGCTAGCCGGGATACGCTCCAGCATCCCCTAAACCCTGGGCACCCTGGTGTGGATTAGGAAGGTTCAAGAATGACATGATGTGAATGAAACCTCGGCTGGGTTACTGACCCTGAGGCACTGGCATAGTGGTGACGGCTCTGTGGCCTTCAGGACCCGAGGTTGTGGCTTCACATCCTGCCATTGACACTGCAGTGTGACCCTGCCTGTGTGTGCCAATTGGAAGAAGAGAAGTAAAATGGAACCGGTTGGATCCTAAACGTTGTCATTAAGACCGGCGGGCTGAGCCTTGCTCTACTGGCTAACCCTCTGCCGTCAGCGGTACAGGTGGTGGGCTACCAAAGATCTTTGACACCTCCAGGACCCTAAAACTAATATCAACCCCCCCAAACCCAAATGCCTAAACTTAAAATGGACCTCCAAAGCCCTAAAATTAAACAACACACCGCATGCAATAGACCTTCAAGACCCTAAAGCTAATATCAAACCATCATCATCATCAAACCCCAAAACCTCTAAACTTAAAACAAACCACCAAACCCCTTCAATTAAAGAACAGACCCCCAAACAAAAGACCTCAAAGACCCTAAACCTAATATTAACCCCCAAACCCTATCCCCTAAACCTAAAACAGACCTCCAATCCCTAAAGTTAAACAACATGCCTCATATAATAGACCTTCAAGACCCTAAAGTTAATACCAAACCCCCAAATCCTAAGACCTCAAAACCCCTACAATCAAAGAACACAATCCAAACAATAGACCTCCAGACCTAATAGCAAGCCCCCAAACCCTAAACTTAAAATAGACCACCAAGACCCTAAAATTAAAGAACAGAGCCCCAAACAAAAGACCTCAAAGACCCTAAACCTAATGTCAATCCCCCAAACCCTAAACCTAGGGTAAATAGACTGCTCAGGCCTCCTGCAGACCATGAGGGGGCGACCGCCCTGGTTCCTTTGGGGGCCACGGGTACAGAGCTGAGAAGCTCAACCCTGTAGGGGCCTGTGGTCACTGCCAGGGGTGCCCCCATGCCTGGAGAACCCTGGACCCCCTGGTGTGGC
Organism: Polypterus senegalus; assembly: GCF_016835505.1. NCBI lineage: Eukaryota > Metazoa > Chordata > Cladistia > Polypteriformes > Polypteridae > Polypterus > Polypterus senegalus. The sequence continues at coordinate 21,513,089 of NC_053156.1, read as the reverse complement.
GGAAGTGCTGGGGGGAAGACGAGTGGGGACACCAAGAGTGCTTCCGGGTACGCAGCTGACACTTCCGCCACGCTGGGGCATGTTCGTGGGAGATTGCCGGAACACACCTGGAGCACATCCAGGTACAGATAAAAGGGGCCGCCTCCCTTCATTCAAGACTGGAGTTGGGTGGAAGAAGGACGAGGTCGGTGAATAGAGAGAGTCGGAGGCGGTCCGAAGAGGTGGCAGTGTGGTTTGGCCTGGACTTTGGGGAAGATTGGGGTTTTGTGGTGCACTTGAACTTTGTAAATATTGTAAATAAACGTGTGGTGGTGCATAATAACACGTCTACCTGTCTGTGTCCAGGGCTTGTTCCACAATATATATATACAGTAATTCCTCCTCGATCACGGGGGTTGCGTTCCAGAATCCCCCACGATAGACGAAAATCCGCGAAGTAGAACCCATATGTTTGTGTAGTTATTTTTATATATTTTAAGCCCTTATAAACTCTCCCACACTGTTAACGTTATTAGAGCCCTCTAGACATGAAATAACACCCTTTAGTCAAAAGTTTAAACTGTGCTCCATGACAAGACAGAGATGACAGTTCTTTCTCACAATTAAAAGAATGCAAATAGATCTTCTTCTCTTCAGGAGCAGAGAATTTCAGAGGGAGAGACAGAGAGCGCTCGCAAAGAAAAGCAAACAATCAAAAAATCAATACGTGTGCTTTTAAGTTTGCCTCGGCATTTTTTAGAGGAGCGTCAGTATCTTCTAAGCAAACAGCCCCTCTGCTCACATCTCCTCCGTCAGGCGCAGAGAACGTCAGAGAGAGAGAGAGAGCGAGATTAAAGCAAACCATCAAAAAATCAATAAGTGTGCTTTTGGAAGCACCACGATAAAGCGGCATTTCTTAGAGGTGCGTCCGTCCGTATCCGCTAGGCAAACAGCTTCTGTGCAAACAGCACCTCTGCTCACAGCCCCTCCGTTAGGCGCAGAGAATGTCAGAGAGGGTGAGAGAGAGGCAGAGACAAGAAAATAATCGAGCACCGCGCGGGAGGCATATCTTATAGCATTGAGGAGTTTTAGTTAATATGTAATACATGCTCTGATTGGGTAGCTTCTAAGCCATCCGCCAATAGCGTCCCTTGTATGAAATCAACTGGGCAATCAAACTGAGGAAGCGTGTAGCATAAATTAAAAGACCCATTGTCTGCAGAAATCCGCGAACCAGCGAAAAATCTGTAATATATATTTAGATGTACTTACATTTAAAATCTGCGATAGAGTGAAGCCGCGAAAGTCGAAGCGCGATATAGCGAGGGATCACTGTATATATATATACTGAGTATACTTTATACATAAAATATATGTTGTCGTACCTTGCATAACTGAATAACCTTTATGGCACAATAACAATTCAATACATTTATGGTCACTACAGTATTTGGATTTAATAATCTTCATGTGAGAAAAGGCTGATTCGCATAAATAAGTAGAGCCGAATAATGCAGTCAAGGAGCTTTTGAATTCAGCCAAGTGAAAAATGACGGCTGTCCGATTAACTGCGATTTTAGTTCCCTCTCCTTTCTCTTTCTCAGATCGGTTTTGGAAGGAAGTCAGTTTAGTAGTTTTATGAACAGTTCAAAGTGCCTTTCCACATTTTCCTTCTTTGGAATAGCAATGATAGATTGGCAGATCAGACAAACGCACTTCGATTGTGACATTGTGAGAGAAAAAAATCCTTCCAATTCCACATCCAGCCCATACCGTCCCCAAACAATTTTTTTTTCAAATCCCTTCTTTAATCGATATAAATTGGAAGGCCAACTAGATCACAGCCAGAGTTTTGCAGGAGCTCACGCATTTGATGGTGCGTGCGGGATGACCAGTGTGTTAGAAGAAAGGAGATCACAGACTGGCTGCCCTGTATGTCAATCAAGTGGCAAATGTCATAGGGAGGATATATGATAGACTAACATTTTAAAAAGAAAATTTGAATGCAACGCGATCTACCTGCACTACCTTTGCGATCTACTGGTTGATTGCGATCAACGCATTGGGCACCCCTGCAATAGACCTTCAAGACCCTAAAGCTAATAGCACTACCTCAAAACCCCTACAAACAATAGACCTCCAAACCTAATAGCAAGCCCCAAACCCTTAACCAAAACACTCACCCCAACAAAACAGCACAACTCCAGGAACCTAAACCTAATATCAAACCCCAAAAAATCCCTAAACTTAAAACAGACCACCAAACCCCTAAAATTAAAGAACACACTGCCAAACAACAGACTTCAAAGACCCTAAACCTAATGTCAACCCCCCAGACCCCTAAACTTAAATTAGAACTCCAATCCCTACTATTAAAGAACACGCCCCATGCAACAGACCTTCAAGACCCTAAAGCTAATATCAAATCCCCAATGACTACATTTAAACTAGACCTCCAAAACCCTAAAATTAAAGAACACAACTCAAACAACAGACCTCCAGGACCCTAAACCTAATAAAAAACTCAAACCTTGATCCTTAATATAGACTTACAAACAACTTAAATGAATTCATATTCCAAACCTTAAGACCTCCAACCCTAATTCAGACCCCATGGACCAAGCTGACAACCCCTTAACCCAAAATGAAATCCCTGCACAGTAAGCAGGCGAGTCTCTGAGTCAGTAACTTCACGTGGGCCCCTTGCAAAGTCCTTTAATATGGCAGCATCCCATCCAGTGTGAAGCCCTAGGGGGCCGAGAGGCTGGTGAGTGGAGCAGAGGACTGATGTCAGGGAGATGATTGACACTAGAAGGAAGAAAAGGGGCGGGGCCCTGAATGGACGGACCCGGAAATGGAGGCGGGGATTTGTGGACGATTCGCGGGGGAAGATGGGAAGGTGTGGGACAAACGGGTGGGGGACGAGGCGAGTGCAGGGGAGGACACCGGGGGTTTTCTTTTAGGGTGTCTCTCTGGGCCACACCAATAAGAGGATCAGAGGTAATTCATTTTAAATAGTTCCAGTTTGATTCCCTTTGTCTATTCTTCTTACATTGTTCTGCTGTGTGTTCCTTCCAGGTTTGTTACAGAGAGGTTCCACCAATAGGTTTAGATTTCCTTTTATTTTCATGAAAAAGTACAAACTAAATAACCATTTACCCCAACCTGATGTCTCCCCTAAAAATCTGCAGGTGAACGCAGTGACTTGGCAGGCGAGACGTCACAAGCTGGAGCTCCGGGAACTCCAATGGCACGTGTGCTTTATGCGCCTTTTATTATATTTTTGAGATATCATTGCGGACCACTTGCTAAGCATTTCATGAGATAGTGCAGTAATGGTGGACACGACTATAAAATAAGTAATAATGGTACTGCAGTAAATGCTTGGTGCGGGTGGGCAGATGTCAAACGTAATGCCAATGTTATCCATTTGCTGCTGGCCTGTGGGACTGTCACTTGTGAGAGACATTGGTCAGGTGTGTCCCACTTGGTTGCACATGCTGGACGTAAATGGGGGTCCCTGATTTTAGTGTGCAGATGTCCAGTAATCCTGGCACCCAGTGAGTGCCTAGTGACACGAAAGGTGTCACCTGAGCAAATGTCTCACGGGGTGACAATGATGCATACAAAGTAAGAATCATATCTTACAGTAAAGACATTACAGGGGACACAAACGGGGGTCCCTGGATTCAGAGTGCAAATGTCCTCTAATCCTGTGACCCAGTGAGCGTCCAGTGACACCAAAAGTGCCACCTGAACAGACGTCTCACGGGTGGGTGACATAGATGCATGCAAATGAAGGATCTCATTTTACTGTGAACACATTACAGGGGATGCACACGGGGGTCCTGATTGCAGATGTGCCAGGCAGGATGTGTGAGCTCATTACAGGGGACCTGAATTGGAAAGAAAAAAGCTTTTAAGGGGAGCGCTTTGGGTATTGGACCACTTGTGCTGTCTGACTGGCTCTCTTGTGTGGCTTTATATTTTAAATGGCACGTTACAAAGAAGGGGTGGCACGGTGGCACTGCATCCTGGGTCTTCCCTGCCTGGTGTTTGCTTGTTCTCCCCATGTCTGCGTTGGTTTCCTCCCACAGTCCAAAGACAAGCAGCTTAGGTGGATCGGTGGTCCTAATTTGGCCTTGGGATGTGCTTTGCAATGGATTGGCACCCTTAAAGGGCTTGTGCTAGCTGGGACAGGCTCGGCTCCAGCACCACCTAGCATGTTTTGGGGTCCAGTAATCCTGTGACCCAGTGAGCTCCCAGTGACACCAAAGGTGCCACCTGAGCAAATGTCTAAACGGTGGGTAACATTAATGTTTGCAAAGCAAGGATCTCATTTTACAGTGAAGACATTATAGGGGGTGCAAAGGGGGGTCCCTGGATTAAGAGTTTACACGTGCCAGGGTGTTAATGACAGGCAGATGGCAGTTTAGCTCACAAGGATCAAATAAAAGTGGACTTGTGGGTAGTTGGCAGCATGGCATCGTGTTTATAGCCCCAGATGTTTTCAGTGATCTCTCCTAATTCTTTGTGTAACCCTCAGCAAGTCTCTTAGCCCCCCTGTGCTCCCAGTTCCTGTTTGGTGAATGCTGGACTGGTAATTTGTGGCAGGCCAAGACACAATTCTGGTTTGATGGAAAACCAAAAAATGAAGAAGAAAACACAGGAGATAGAGAGCGCGTTCCAGTGGGTCCAGTTTATTTATTGGTTTTGGATAAATGGAAGACAATGCAACACCCCCCGCCCCCCAACCCCACCTTAATAAAAGATCAAACCAAGAGCGTCAAGGCTCTGGAGGCACACATCATATCACAAGTTGGTGGGGATGTCGGTCGGTGGGGGTCTCATCAAAGTGGGGGCATTCTTAGCGTGTTTACAATGGAAAAAACAGTGTGGCCCGAGAGAACAGGAGTCTCGTATCCAGAAGTGACCCGCAACATCGAACTCAAGAACGCGTCAAGAAAAGCAATTCAGGGCCGTGTGGAGAAGTCAGCGTAGAGAAGGGTGCCCCAGAAATGCCACCCCAGTTCTCCCCCCCAGTTCTTTTTCTTCAATAGGTGGAAGAACGTAGCTGCAAGATGGCGGAGCAAAGCTGCCTGGGAACTGAGGCTTAATCGTGGATGACCTGTGAGGACTCGGATATCACTCTGCCGTCCTGGGCCTCAATCACTTTAAGGATGACGTTCTTTTTGGGCTTTGAGCTGCTGGTGACGCTGCTGGTGCTGTAGGTCACGCTTCCACTGCTTCCGTATCCGGGCGTAGCCGTAGCTGCTGCCGCCCATGAACCCGCTGCCGCTGCTGGAAGAGAACCCGCTGCCACCAGAATAGCCACGGGTGGCACTCTCAAGACTGAATCCGCCATAGGAGGGAGCTGGAAAAGACGGAAGCAAAGGTGGCACACGTCAAAAAGCTGCCAGGAGTGGGCATCAGACATTAGAGAGCAGGGATTGCATTTACAGCCTGGAGGCTCGAAAGATGGCAGCGGGCGGGCTTTGTGGCCTCTGAAGGACCATGCATGGTGCCCACTCCCTCGCTTTGGAATGATCACACTACTCAGACCTTACGAAAAGACCAGGCACCCCACAGATAGATAGATAGATAGATAGATAGATAGATAGATAGATAGATAGATAGATAGATAGATAGATAGATAGATAGATAGATAGATAGATGTGTAAGGTGCTATATTATAGATAGATATGAAAGGCACTATATAACAGATAGGTGGGTAGGGAGAGGCAGCACTCTTACCTGCGGAGCTCTGTTTGGAGATGCTGATGGCCTGAATTCCAGTAGCCAGCCTGGAAAATGAAAGAAAATAAAAAAGGAGACGTCAGTCAGCCTCGAAGTCCAGAACGATCCCCCCAATTCGGCGGCGCGAGCCATCTTATAAAAACAATATAGCGCCTTTCTAAAGCAAATACCACCCGAGGCACTTTGTTGAGCCCCGATACTTTACTACAGTTTTTCCATGCATATTTAGGACCACCGGCCCGGTTATCGATCTGCTCAGGAACAGAAGTGTTAACCATGCAGTTCATTATTTTTATTATTAGAATTTAATGCTGTGGGACCCCTGTGTGTCTGGACCCTCGACACGTGCGGTTCTGGGCTCCTAGTGGTTTCCTAATCGAACGTAAACCAGTGGTGAGAGAGAAACGTACACAGACACTGGGAAAAAGTTTCAGACTAGTAGAACGGGAATGATGCCCCCCCAGCCATTCCCACTTTTACTTTTAGCACTCAGTAAGTAACACACTCAGGGGTCACACAGCAAGGCAGAGGTTTGAGATCGATCTAGAAGCCCCCCTCTTCAATGAGCCATTGGCACCGACCCCCAATAGAGGTGAGATAGAATGGGACGTCTCCTCTTGTTTTATAGCCCACCCTGTGCGTATCCCAGTGGGTTTTCTCTGTAATCTTGTGTTTGTACTCCTCGGGTCTCAGTGGGTTTTCTCCCATAGTTACTTAACTGGTAATGAAGTGATTAAGTGTGTGCCCACCTTGCGCAGGTTCAAGACCCCTGTGACCCTTAAAGCTACTCAGAAGGCTGTACAGTACGAATGCTGCACAATGGAGACATGGCATTCAAGTTCTGGGCAATTTTAGGCCGAGCTGAGTTGTGTCTGCTCTGTGTACGAATACACAGAAAAAAATCAATGGAAGAAGAAGAAGAAAGTCCATTGGATCGGCGAGGCTTTCCTGCTACTCGGTGGTCACGTAACTCCCAGTGAGGTGCATCTTAATTTCTCTTAATTTAATAAGAATATTAAATGCTTCCCGTGTGAGAGAACATTCCCAAATGTGTCATTCTGGCCGGCAGCATGTTGTGCTCCTTTGTAACGGAATCCTTCCCATTCTCTGGTGGTCCGTCTGTGCAGTTTTAAGTGTAATCAGTTCCTGACATGTGTCGGTATTTTCATTTTACCCATCACTTTGTGTGTTTGTTGCCATCTCTCAATCATCTGTCATCTGCCTGTCATCTTGTACGCTGTTAACGGGGCAGTCAAACATGAAGGATCGCCGTGAGCTACAAGATGGGCCACCTTTGGAAAGGCAGCAGAATGTAGTGTGCAACGTTACAGGGGTCTCCTCAGCATGACTTTTGGGATCGAAAGAAATAAAAATAAAAAAAAAAGAAAACCAAGGAAATTCCATATAGACAGCAACCAAGGATGGGGTTCAAACCAAGAAAGCAGGGGACGCTAACCACTGCACCGCCATGCTGCCCTGTGTTATATAAAATCTGTGCAGGTGCTCAGTGAAGAGCACTGAAAAGGGCCGACTGTCATGCGTTTTAGTGTGGCCACACACTGCACACGTGCAATCAGGAATGAGGAACGGAGTTCTTTATGTCATCTTATACGATTTCTGGTGTTAGGGATTTGTGAAGCTTTTGCATACCCTTTGGGGTCGGAGCGCAGGGTCAGCCATTGTACAGCACCCCAGGAGCAAGTGCAGGTTAGGGGGTCCAACAGAGTAGGATCTCCATTGGCAGTAAGAGGGATTTGAACTGGCAACCTTCTGGATACCAGCGCAGCCCCTCAGCCTCAAAGCCCCCACTCTGCCCTGAGAGTGAGTTTGTGAGACAGAATGGCACCTTACATCAGCGTTTCTCAACCTTTTTTTTTTGCGATTTTCATACCAGTTTTAATCGCAGCCCCCTAACATTTTTTTGAAATGTAGATGCATATTTTATTATACCTACTTAACTTTTATCGACATTTATCTAACTCTGTATTTATTGTTCTAGTATCAGAATGTAGTTTAAGTTCATTTGTTTTGGTTTCAACAGATGTTTTTCCATATTTTTGATTCTTGTTTTCTTTTTTTCACATCTTTACACCCCCTTTTTGTTACTTTGCCCGTCCCACAGGTCGAGAACCACTGCCTTACATGGCGGTCAGCTGAAGACCACTCCATTAAACTCACCTGCTCTCCTCTCCCTCCAGGAGTTTTCTGTAGGTGGCGATCTCGATGTCCAGAGCGAGCTTGAGGTTCATCAGGTCCTGGTACTCACGCACTTGCTTGGCCATGTCCTGCTTGGCTTTTTGTAGGGCGGCTTCCAGGTCAGCAATGCGGGCCTTGGCATCTTTGACTGCCAGCTCGCCACGTTCCTCTGCTTCTGCGATTTGGCTCTCCAGGTTGGCTCTCTGCAAGAGAAGATGGGAGGAAGATGCTGACGACTCCCTTTGTCTTTGTCACACACCGCAGAGCTCACATATATATATATATATATCTGATCAGAAACAACCTGAGGGCCTTCAGGCGAGCTGGAAATAGAGAATGCCAGGACCGGAAAGTGCTCAGGGCTGGGGTGAAAAATCAAGTCACCCATACTTGAGTCATGAGACTAAATGCCAACTTGAGAATAAATACTGCATTGTGAGATAGATAGATAGATAGATAGATAGATAGATAGATAGATAGATAGATAGATAGATAGATAGATAGATAGATAGATAGATAGATAGATAGATAGATAGATAGATAGATAGATAGATAGATGGATGTGTAAGGCACTATATACAAAGTGACAGATGGATACATTGCTGATCGTGATCCTTTAGTTGATGCCCGGCGTAGCCTTTCTGCCCCAGTGCTGCCGATTTTCCACCATTATAACAACAAGCTCACCAGGCTCACGCAGAGCCATCTTGCCTTGTGAGTTGGACATGTGAGCACTTAAGTTTGATGCCCGTCATTCTCCCCGTACATCATTCACGTCACATCTCACACTTTTGTGGTGACCATACGGGTCTTACCTGTCCTTTCAGGGACTCGATCTCAGCCTGGAGCCTCTGGATCATTCTGGTCAGATCTGAAATCTCTGTCTTGGTCGCACGAAGATCGTCACCGCATTTTCCAGCAGAAGCCTGCATCTCCTCAAACTGAATAGGGGAGGAAAATACCAGTTAGCTTGGACTTTTGGGGTTGGTGGGGAAACTGAGGGCCTGAGGGTAAGTCGACCGTTCGTGTCCTGATCTTAAGAGAGGCGGGTTGGTAATCTGACTTTTTTTTTTTTTGGAAGTAGGTCATCATGAGAAGAATGAAGTGCCATTCAGTGGCCTAAGAGCTAATAGGACACCTGCCAAGGCTTACAAAAAATAAACACTGAAACCATTATCTGAGATAATTACACTTCATACGCAACTATGGCCTTGAGTCAGGGTAGGCAGCATGCCAGCATGGTGGCTTTTGTCCCAGTGTCCCTAAAGCTGTTTTTTTTATTTATTTTACCCACCTTAGACTTGTACCAGGTCTCTGCCTCTGCCCGACTGCGGTTGGCAATGTCCTCATACTGAGCGCGTACTTCCGCCACAATCGAGTCCATGTTCAGGCTTCGGCTGTTGTCCATTTCCACAATCACAGAAGTGTCTTTGACTTGGTTCTGCAACTCTTGGAGTTCCTGTCAAGGGCAGAAGATAAAATGAAGCCATTTTTGTTCAACTAATGTTGAGACACTGTAGCTTGCTGGAATGAGCTGCAGCTTCCCTGTGACCCTGCTGAAGACAAGCACGTTTAGAAAATGGATGGATGGATGGATGGTTGGATGGATGGATGGATGGACAGTTGGTTGGAACTGGCTCCAGCTTCCATACCAGCCTCCTGCTGCATGAGCAGGTTTAGAAAATGGATGGATGAATGGGTGGATAGTTGGTTGGATGGATGGATGGTTGGTTGGATGGACAGACAGTTGGTTGGAAGGATGGATGAACAGTTGGTTGGAATTGGCTCCAGCTTCCCTGTGACCCTACTCAAGATAAGCACATTTAGAAAATGGATGGATGGATGGATGGATGGATGGTTGGTTGGATGGATAGTTGGTTGGATGGATGGATGGACAGTTGGTTGGAAATGGCTGCAGCTTCCATACCAGCCTGCTGCTGCATGAGCAGCTTTAGAAAATGGATGGATGGATGGATGGGTGGATAGTTAGTTGGATGGATGGATGGTTGGTTGGATGGACAGACCGTTGGTTGGAAGGATGGATGAACAGTTGGTTGGAATTGGCTCCAGCTTCCCTGTGACCCTACTCAAGATAAGCACATTTAGAAAATGGATGGATGGATGGATGGATGGATGGTTGGTTGGAAAGGGCTGTAGCTTCACTATGACCCTACTCAGGATAAGCACGTTTAGAAAATGGATGGATGGATGGATGGATGGACAGTTGGCTGGATGGATGGATGGACAGTTGGTTGGAATTGGCTCCAGCTTCCATACCAGCCTGCTGCTGCATGAGCAGGTTTAGAAAATGGATGGACGGATGGGTGGGTGACATGAAAGACTTGATTTAGGGTGCAGGCTGGTTGCTTCAGAGCTTTGGTTTCAGTTCTTATTTCTCCTGTTTCAAGGTGGGCATCGCCCAGGATGACTGATGAAAGTAAATGTTGGTCAGACACGCAAGTTAAGAATTTCACCGTCCCCTGTGCATGTGATAATGACACCAGCACTAAGATAGCTGGACCCCGGTGTGTGCTTCTACGTCAGCATCCTGTGCCCCTCTAGTGTCCGTGTGTGGCATGAAATGGCGGGTACGCCAAGCTTGTGGCCGATGAGAGGAGACACCTACCGCCTCGTAGAGCTGTCTCAGGAAGTTGATTTCATCTGTAAGGCTCTCCAGTTTGGCCTCAAGCTCGATCTTGTTCATGTAGGCTTCATCCACGTCCTGCATGGTGGAGACAAAGAGAAAGCATTGAGGTGCGAGTATAAAGTATAAAGAAAATGTGAAAAGACAAAACGTGACACGCGGCACTCATTTCCACCCACTAGAGTGAGCACCTCTGCTGAGTCTCCTGACCCCCAACATCACATCGTTGGGAGGAGCTCATGGACCCTGCTAGGCTCAACGGATTCCCACCCACAAGCAAACATCTCCTGTCTAGCTTTGTGACTGTCAATGACGGAGGACGGAGGCCAAGCCACTGCGTACCTTCTTGATGAGGACAAAGTCGTTCTCACATTCAGTACGCTTGTTGATTTCATCTTCATATCTGCAGGAGGAAAAAAAAAAAAAGCAGAGCACAAAAATTATTATGGGGTGGTCATCCGGTCATCTTGGCGTGGCATCTCCACTCATGGTGGCAGGCTGTTTAAGCACAATGCCAAGAACTTAACACAGAAAAAGTGTTTTAGATTGGCTTGTCAGTGCAGAGCTGGTGAGCTGGTGAGGTGAGCTGGTGCGTTTGTTCAGAAGGGCAGTTTACAGGCGTCTTGGGCGGGTTAAGTGACTTCCTCGGGGTCTCACCGCAACTCGGCATCCCGTTATGTAGCTGCTTCATGACCTCACGCCATAAAGAGAAGGGAATTGGGCTTTGGGACCTGCCACCAATAAGGCACCACAGAGGCAGTCACATTCGGTGACAGACGGCCTTTTCATTTTCCTGCATTGTAGCCATTCTGGTGTGTGTTTAGACCAAAGTGTGTGTGTGTGTGGGTGTATATATATATATAAATATTTAAAGAGCTTCTGTAAATAGACAAATTTCCTCCTTGGGACAAATAAAGTTTTGTCCATCTATCATATAGTGCCTTTCATGTCTATCTATCTATCTATCTATCTCTACTTATATTGTGTCTTTCACCTCAGTATATTTAAAAGGCACCACCTATTATATGGGGGTTTATTATATCTATTAGGTATATACTGTACTGTCTTTTATATCTATTTATTGTATAGTGCCTTATGCTATTATATACAGTAGTCATGAAAAGTGGCACTATAGAAGTAGTGAAAGATATGAAAGGCACTATTTGATAGCTAGATATGAACAGTGATGTATGATAGATATGAAAGACAATAATATCGTGTCTTTCATATCTATCATACAGCACTGTTCATATCTAGCTATCAAATAGTGCCTTTGATTTCTATCTATTATATAGTGCCCTTCATTTTTATCTGTCTATCATATAACACTGTTCATATCTAGTTATTAATTATATAGTGCCTTTCATTTATATCCATCATAACACTTCATGTATATTTATTAAATATCTAACAATCATGTAATGGTGCCTTTCATATCAATCTATCTATCTATCATGTGTTTTTCCTATTTTCTACTATAATATTGGATTTTAACATCAGTTCACATATTGATTATAGTGCCTTTCACATCTATCTATGTTATATACTGCCTTTCACATCAATGTATTATATAGTGCCTTATCTATCTATCTATCTATCTATTATATAGTGCCTTTCATATCATTCTATCTATCTATCTATCTACCTATTATATAGTGCCTTTCATATCTATCTATCCATCAATCATATAGTGCCTTTCCTATCTATCTGTCATATATATTATATAGTGCCTTTTATATCTATCTGTCTAATTCTGCTAATCTATGAGACATGGCAGCTTTAATATTTCACCAAACTGCCCTCAGCTAATAACTTTTAGAGCCCTCTAGAAGCCGTAACGTTTACTCCTAGGTCTGCAGAGCACCAAATTGAATTTCTAAATGTTGTGCATGTTTTTTCACTTGACAAGCCCTAGGGGGAGCTCCACTGTAGCAATGCATGCAGAGCTGGTGAGGAAAAGAAGCAGAACTCACTTGTTCTTGAAGTCTTCCACCAGGCCCTGCATGTTCTGGAGGTCGGCTTCCAGCCTCATCTTGTCCTGTCCCAGGGTGTCCAGCTGGCGGCGCAGGTTGGCGATGTAGGCCTCAAACATGGGTTCAATGTTGGATCTTGCACCACCAGCACCACCACTTTGCTCCTGCAGCAGATTCCATTTGGTCTCCAGCATTTTATTCTGCTGTTCCAGGAAGCGGACCTGAAATGTGGGGTGAAGAGAAATAAAAAATGAGTCAGTATTGCAGCTTCTGAGAGCGCTGCAACAAACTTGGGGATGCCACCTGGGCACATTGGAGCAGCACTGCCATTCATTCACCTCAACCTTTACAATATGGCCTGTCTGCTTTTGTCAAACACCATTTTGTATACATCTGTTTCACTTCATCCATTATGTAAGTGGAGGCCTCGATCACATCCTTTCACAACCTGACAAACTTCTACAAGAATGCCATTTAAACAAAAAAGACTAGATAGATAAATAGATAGATGTGAAAGGCACTATATAATAGATATAGATATACAAGGCACTATATGATAGAAAGATAGAAATTAAATTCTCTGTAACCGATAGATAGATGTGAAGGGAACAATATAAAAGAGAGATGTGAAAGGCACTATATAATACATTTATAGATAGATGTGAAAGGCAATATATAAAACATTGATGTGAAAGGCACTATATAATAGATAGATAGATAGATAGATAGATAGATAGATAGATAGATAAGGCACTATATAATACATTGATGTGAAAGGCAGTATATAACAGATAAGTAGAACTGTATTGTACTAACTGGCAGGTTAAGCTGTCCACCCACATTAATACAGAGATTCAGTGGTGGGGGGTGGGCTTTTGAACTGGTACATTTGTGCTGCATTACTGTACCTTAGCCACTAGGGTGTGTGGTTTCATGGTTAAGGCATCGGACTTCAAACCCCCAAGATTAAGCTGGGGGGGTCAGTGCTCATCAGTTGAAATATGAAAAAAGCATTCGAATGGTGGGCACAATTGCCACTTCCTACTCTCAGTGTGACCCTGAGCGAGTGTCATGACCTACACAACGAGGCTTGAGGCTTCACATGTCACGTCCAGGCTAAATTGTCCCCCATGGCTTAGTCATTCTGACCCCCCCCCACTACCACCCCCCTAATTATTCCCCATCTCTAATTAGCCAACTATCTCCCTGAATCCCCCCCCCCCCCCAAAACACTCACACACACAATTGCTAATGTGTTCTGAGCATACTGGCACAAAATGGCTGTCATCGCGTCTCCCAGCTGGAGTGCTGCACATTAGTGGTGGTTGAAGGGGCTCCCCCACTCACTGTGTAAAAAGTAGTGAGAACAGCAAAATATAAATGTAAAAAATTATTCTTACTTAATATTACCTTACATTAATAATGTCGCTCTTTTCAGGGCTAACTGCCATCCCAGAGTGCTGCATGCTAAAGCAGGTCTGGAGGTTGCACTCCCATTAGGACCGGTGTGCCCCCCGCGGTGTGCCATTCAATGCCATTTGTTCTGTAATCTGCTGGTTTTTAATCCCATCGTAACTAAACCACACGTCATTTTGTTATTTGGCCCTGTCCCCCTCTGACATTCCTCCAAGTGGCTGTCATGCACATCAAGGCTGAAAGGAGTTACAGAACTTTACTGCCCTCAAATGTCCTGTTCTTGCTGCCTCCATCTTGCTCAATTCCCTAAAGGAGCACATATACAGTATATGCACGTATGTGCGCCATTTTTGAACAGTAAGAGGTTTTGTGAATGTGCAGCGTGGGCCTCATTTCCTCACCACTGTCTGCATACTCAAGTTGGGTCAAACCCTCGTGAGAGTATTGATGCAAGCCACTGTGAAATACAAGAATCTGCCATTTTCATGGCCACACACACTAAACTTGGGGACACGATGGCGATTTGTGATGAAGCAGGGTGGCCTTCTCAGCTGCATTGCCCAAGAACGGCAGCAGTGGCGTGGCATGCAATAAAATCGAGGAGTGGCCACCTGAGTGGCCTTCAGCCTGCAAAGGGAGTAGCCAGGGTGTGGCTGCCTGGATTAGAATGTGCCCTGAATAAGGTGTGCCACCCCACCCCCCTCTCATCAGTAAATCATTTACAGCTGTTTATGGAAGCCAAGTCACTTGAAAGAGTCTGGAGACGGTGAGTAGTGCCCACCAAACAGATTGCTAAGTAACAAGACATAACACTTTCACAGCGCTGGGCACCAGTCAAGAATCATCCCTGGACGTGGGAGTGATCACCAGTTTACTCCTGCGCACACACACACACACACACACACCCTCATTTTAAAACATGCAGTGTCTTCTAGCTTCTCATTTGCGTTTGGCGTCACTTGCAAAAGAGCGCAAAGGGAAATGAGCGATGGCCCCCTTCTGCGCCGACAGGTGACAGCGTTTCTCAGCTTATGACAACAATAAAGCGAGTGGCGCCTCGAGTTTCTCTGACCTGCCTCATGTATTAATTAACAGAGCTGGGCCACATGCACCTTTCCAGTACACCGGAGTGAACGTCCCAAAACCCCCCCGCCCCCACCTCGCGATGCCCATTGGGACAACCTCACCAGGAAGGCCACATTCCTGCGCCCGCATCATGGCTGGCAAGGCCCTTTCACACAATTCTGCGATCGGGCACCAGATATACTGTGAGTTTTTTTTTTAAGTGATAATAGAGGCCGACTCACCTTGTCGATGAAGGAGGCGAAGCGGTTGTTCAGGGACTTGATCTGCTCCTTCTCCTGGGATCGGATCACCTGGATGTTGGGGTCGATTTCCAGGTTCAAAGGCGCCAGCAGACTCTGGTTGACCGTCACTGCAGAAATGGGGAGTGAACCGGGACCTCCAAAGCCGGCACCTCCAAAGCCGGCACCTCCAAAGCCGTAACCACCTCCAAAGCCTTGACCACCTCCAAAGCCTTGACCACCTCCCATACTGGCGCTGGACACAAAGCCATAGGCACTTCCGCCAGCCCCTGCACCCCCTGCACCCCCTCCCATTCCCCGTGCCGACGACACGGAGCTGGCATAGCTGCTTCTAACGACTGATGGCCTGCTGCCACCGAAGCCAGTGCTTATTGAGGTACCCCTGGCAGGCCCGCCATAACTGAAGCTACTGAAGTTCCTAGGGCTCTGCTTGGACTGGATGGTCTGGCTCTGGTATCTTACGGACATCTTGAATCTGCAGTAGGTGCCACCGACAGAAGAAGAGCTGGAGAAGCTACAGGTGCCTTTGTAGAAAGCTGCAGCGGGGTAGACCAGGGGAGTTTGGCTGCTTTCATTTTATAGCCGGTAGCCACCCACCCGAGGGGGGCGGAGATCACTGCTGGCTGTCATTGAACAGAGGAGAAGGGGGCCGTCCCATGCAGTTAAGCAACATGACACCTGAGCCAATGAGCAGAGAGCAGGCGAGGCATGTCGGGCCCTGCACAGCCGCTCTCTTGTTATCACCTGGCGGGCGGCTCTTCCCTGTTCACACGCCCGCCTGCCACATTCTTTCTTGTTGTTCTAATCAAAGAGATCTTTGCGAGCAACAAGCCGGGGCAGCACCTCTGCTCTCCTGCTCCATGCCCGGCATTTGCATTTTTTTTACTTTTCATTGTTACCCCCCTCCCCCCAAGAAATATACAGGGGTCTGGACTGTAAAGCCACCGCAGTGGGTGGGGTGTGGCGCCTTCTCTGACTTGCATGCCTTACCTGTCTCTAGTAAATTCTAGCAGGGTGCCCACGCCCTCTCAAAGAAAAGCATTTCACTTGTACGTGCGCCAGCCCGTGGGCAGCTGAGTGAGAAAGTGGGTGTTGGCACACACCTCTTCTATCTATGGTCTGATTTTGCCCGTGTGTGTGTGTACACGACTTCACCCGCAAATCCTTAGCATACGGGCGTGTAGGCAGAGGTGGTGCAGGGGTTGGGACCACCGTCTGCCAACTCCAGGGACTGCAGTTCAAATCTCAGCCCTGTTGCCATCTGGGAAATGTTAGGTGCACTTCATAGTATTTGTACATGTTAGGGTTAACCTGGTGACTGCAAACTGGCCTGGGGTGGGGCGTCCCATCCAGGATATGGGCATGCTAAACTGGACTCTAAAGGGAGTGTATATAAGGGGGGTGTCCCATTAGGATAATACGAAATTAATCTGATTTGGAGTGAGTCCAGGGGTGTGCATGATATCGGCGTGCTATCCAGGATTATAGAAACTGGCCTGCAGGGGGAGCTCATCCAGATTTATACACACGCCGGTTTGGTTAACTGATGATCATAAACTGGCTTGGATTGAGACTTGGGGGTGTGCATGGGTGGGACATCCCAGCCAGGAGATTGGATTAACTGGTTACACTAAAGGATAGTTAGAACTGAATCTGATTTGCAGTGAGTCTGGGGCTGTCCAGGATTACAGAAACTGGCCTGCAGGGGGAGCTCATCCAGATTTGTAGGCATGCCGGTTTGATTAACTGATGATCATAAACTGGCTTGGGTGGGGCATCCAGTCCAGGATATTGGATTAACTGGTTGCACTAAGGGCTGCATGGTGGCACAGTGGTAGCACTGCTGCCTCGCAGTAAGGAGACGTGGGTTCGCTTCCCGGGTCCTCCCTGCGTGGAGTTTGCATGTTCTCCCCATGTCTGTGTGGGTTTCCTCCCACTGTCCAAAGACATGCAGGTTAGGTGCATTGGTGATCCTAAATTGTCCTCAGTGTGTGCTTGGTGTGTAGGTGGGCTGGTGCTATGCCCAAGGTTTGTTCCTGCCTTGCGCCCTGTGCTGGCTGGGATTGGCTCCAGCAGACCCCCGTGACCCTGTAGTTAGGATATAGCAGGTTGAACAATGACTGACTGACTGACTGGTTACACTAAACTGGACTGATGGAGTTTATAAAAGTGGGGTGTCCCATTAGGATATTTAGAACTGAATCCGAGTCGGAGTGAGTCTGCGGGTGTGCATGATATCGGCGTGCTCTCCAAGTTTATAGAAGTGTTTGTGAGATTAAGTGGCCTGCAGGGGGAGCTCATCCAGATTTGTAGACACACTGGTAAGGTTAACCGATGATCCCAAACTGGCCTGGAGGGACTCTTGAGGTGTGCATGGGTGGGGCGTCTCGTCCAGATTTTTAGGTGTGCACATTGGGTTAAATTGCTCAAAACTGGTTTAAAGGGGGTGTGGGTGTACGTCTGAGACGGGCATTCTGTTTTTTTTTTGGTGTGTGTGAATGGCAAGTCCCATAAGTGTGAATGGCGTGACTTGTGACCTGGAGTGTGTCTGGTGTTGTGCAGGAGTTTGGCGTCCTGCTCCAGATTATTAGATGTGCATTTCAGATGAGGTGGTGACCCTAAATTGTCCTCCATTGACTGAGCACAGGGGGGTGTGCATGAGTGTGGCACCCCATCCAGATTCATATTTCGTTTTTTCAACTCAATTCGGTTTATTTTTCGTGTAGCGTTCTTCACTGCTGTGACAAGATCTCAGGTAAAGTAAAACAAAACAAATAAAACTCCTCCGGTAAGTAAAGAAGGCGCACGCGTGACAACTGAAACTAAACAAAGCTGAATCCTCGCATGGCCTGGAGTGGCACTGGGGGTGCGCATTGGTTTGATGTCCCACCCAGATTTATACTGTAGATATGCACATTAGGTAAACTGGCCTGACGGGAGTGTGCGCGCGTGCGTGTGTGCGTGTGTGTGCGCGTGTGTGTGTGTGTGTGTGTGTGTGCGTGTGTGTGTGTGTGTGTGTGTGTGTGTGTGTGTGTGCGTGTGTGTGTGCGTGTGTGTGCGTGTGGGTGTGTGTGTGCGTGTGTATGCGTGTGTGTGTGTGCGTGTGTGTGTGTGTGCGTGTGTGTGTGTGTGTGTGCGCGTGTGAGTGCGTGTGTGTGTGCGTGTGTGTGTGTCCCATCCAGATTTATGGGTGTGGTTAATTATAAGCCTAAGTGGGCTGGAGTGAGGGGAGGGGTCCATAGGTAAGGCACCCTCTCCAAGGCCGGTCCCTGCTTTTCACTGTTTATTTCTGAATGTCTAATATAACACACATGTATTGTATTTATTAATAATAACGATACATTTTATTTATATAGCGCCTTTCCCATGCTGCCCACATGATATATTTCAATAAAAGGCTCTGTGGACTTCACATCACATCTCGTCTGCCGACACCACTCTGTGACCCTGACCTGCCTGGACTCGGATTGGAAAAGGAACTGAAACGGCCCTGATTGTATGGTAAATGTGTAAGTCACTTTGGACAGGGGTGTCAGTGTAAATGTAAAGACAAGGCGGCCCCCCCTTTATTCAGTACAGGTTGGCACTGGCTGGTTTCAAACGGCTCCGCCCCATTGTAAAGATTACGTTGCGTTTGCCAGGTGATTCCTTACTTTATTTATTTATTTCTTTATTTTTACTCGTCGTTCTTGACAGTCCAGGGAATCCCTTCAGTAACACAAACTCCCCTTCATAGCTCAGCCAGCCATTCATCATCCCCAAGCGCCTCACAGAGATGGTGGCACAAAGTGCTGACTCTCTCAGTCTGGAAGTGCACCCTTTTCTACATTCATATAGTGCCTTTCGTGGTGGTGCAGCCCTCACAATTGTAACCTCACAGCTCCAAAGTCCCGGGTTCAAATCCCGGCTCAGCCATAGCCACTGTGGAGCTTGTCATTATTTTTCTCCTGGCATTGGTTTTCCTTCCACATTCCAACAACGATGAGTTAATGTAGGGGGTACTCTTAGACAGACTGGCACCGTACCCGGAGTTTGTTCCTGGTGCCCCGTGGCCCTGAACTGGGTTATAAATTAATCCTAATTTTAGATGATGCTGTTAAGAAAGCTTGTTGAGCGGAGTGTCTTGAGGTGTTCAGGAGAGCAATGGAGGATGTGTTTCATTTAAATGGATGGGCAGAGAGAATTTTCATGAGGGCGCCCACTTGAGGACCCTCCTTTCACTGAGTGCCCTCAGGGTCACGGCTTTATATAGCACATTTCACAGTGAGCCCCCCTCTCACAGCTCTTGTATATTGTGGACCCCACCGGGGTAGGTGGGCACCCTGCTAGATCATGTGACTTGCTCACAATCCCATTGGGTGTCAGTTAGATGGATAGATAGATAGATAGATAGATAGATAGATAGATAGATAGATAGATAGATAGATAGATAGATAGATAGATAGATAGATATGAAAGGCACTATATAATAGATAGATAGATAGATAGATAGATAGATAGATAGATAGATAGATAGATAGATAGATAGATACTTTATTAATGGTGGTCAATATGAACAGTGCTCCACTGTATATGTACTGTATATACCATCTCTATCTATCTATCTATCTATCTATCATATAGTGCCTTTCATATCTATCTATCTATCTATCTATCTATCTATCTATCTATCTATCTATCTATCTATCATATAGTGCCTTTCATATCTATCTATCTATCTATCTATCTATCTATCTATCTATCTATCTATCTATCTATCTATCTATCTATTATATAGTGCCTCTCATCTCTATCTATCTATCTATCTATCTATCTATCTATCTATCTATCTATCTATCTATTATATAGTGCCTTTCATATCTATCTATCTATCTATCTATCTATCTATCTATCTATTATATAATGCCTATCATATCTATCTATCTATCTATCTATCTATCTATCTATCTATCTATCTATCTATCTATCTATCACTAGTGTTCTGTTGTTTCCATAACTCTACCGCTTAGGGTCTCTGACGTCACTCAGGGTCACACAGCATGTCACTTATGTAGCGCCTTTCACAATCATTTCTAAACTTGTATTCTGTGAACGCCACTAGGTTTGTCACACTGGGTATGAGTTGTATATAGTGCCTTTCATCATGAACACCACACATGTATAGCTGGTGCCTTGTCAGATTAAGGTTTAAAGGTTTAAGATTTAAGGTTTCTTTATTTAGTCATGTTTACACAAGAAAAGATTAGGTGGCTTGCTCGGGGTCCCGTTGAGCGTGCTGTTTTTTTTTTCAGAACTTTATGTTGGAGGGCATCTCAGATCATGTGACTCCCACGGGGTCTTTTAGTTTTATTTCAGTTTTATGCAGCATCTTTCATTGCATGGCTCCTTTTAGATACTGCTAGTTGTTCTCATGGTCCTTCCCTCTGAACCCACCCCAGGTATGTTAATGTTCAAAATGGTGGTGGGATTCAACCAGAAACATCCAGCACTTTAATGTCACACCGCCTGCCCCAGAGGACATTTCGATGGCGCCTTTTGGACAAACTGGATATCAAACGTGGCCGCACTGCAGACCGACTGCTCCACTTTAGATGGCCGAGGCTCCCTCTGCAGAGTACCACGCTGGCACTGTGAAGACCACAAAAACAAACAAAGAAAGAAAGCATTTGCATGCCCACCCACTCCTTAAATTGTGTGCCATCTTTGCAGGACTGATGCCCTCAGTACGGCATCATACAAGAAGTCCAAAGTGTGATCTCTCCTTTCGGCTTTCTCTCTCAATAGTAATTGAGTGGCTCGGTGCGGTTCGCTTCCTAAGAGCCCAGTTTGCCTGGCGCGGTTGCCCCAGGCAGTGAGCACAGCCGTTTGTGCGGTTTGTTTGGTTTGACTGTTTCTGCAGGCTCATTTCAATCCTTGTGAAAGTGCCAGTGGCTGCAGGCGAGGGCGAGGGCAAGGGCGTGAGCGATGGTGTGGCCGATCCCAACCGCCTCCATTGCTTTTGAATGTTCACAGTGCCATCCGAGGTCCTGAAGCTGCACTGACTTGAGGCCCCGTGTCTGAGGCATGGACCCTCATCTAAGCCTGAGCGGGTTGGCTGTTCCGGAGGGCACACAGCTGCACTAGCCTTGTTTTCAGGGGCTCCCGAGATCAGTTCCTGCTACAGTGCCCATCTGAGGAGAGGTTTGGCCATTGTCATCATTCACACAAGGTCACCTCAGTGTCCCCTCACATCCTGAAGATGTGTCCCTAGGCTTAGCTGGCCTGTCTGAACTGGCCCAGGGTGAGGGACTGGCATCCCATCCAGCGTTGGTTCCTGTCAATGCCAGCACCCCATGACAGCATTTAGCAGAGGATTAAGAAGTTTATTCGATGTCATGCCAAATGATTCCACTTTAATAATAATAATAATAATAATAATAATAATACAGTGTATTCATATAGTGCCTTCCCCTGATCAAAGTGCTTCATTTGGTAATCAGCTTGTTTTAAGTTTTATTAACTGACTGTAAAAAGAAAATACAGTATAGGAAAAGAATTAGATAGTAATATATACTGTGAGTGGTGGGCTTAATAGAGAGGCGCTATGAGGGTCTTTGTTAACAAGCCTGACTTTAAATACACAGCTGGTGGGCACAGTGCTCCGGAGATCAGGGGTCTGCGTCTGCTTTGTGCTTGGAGTAGTGAGAAAAATGCTGTATGAATATAACTATTATTAGGTTATTAAATTATTATTATTATTTTATTATTATCATTATATTTATTGCTATTATTATTATCATTATTGTTATTGTTATTATTGCTATTATCATTATTGTTATTGCTATTGTTATTAACATTATTATTATTGTTTATTATTATTATTATTGTTATTCTGCGGTGGGTTGGCACCCTGCCCAGGAATGGTTCCTGCCTTGTGTCCTGTGTTGGCTGGGATTGGCTCCAGCAGACCCCCGTGACCCTGTGTTCGGATTCAGCGGGTTAGAAAATGGATAGATGGATGGATGGATTATTGTTATTGCTATTATTATTATTATTATTATTATTGTTATTGTTATTATTTCTATTATCATTATTGTTATTATCATTATTATTATTAGCATCATTATTGTTATTGCTATTGTTATTAACATTATTATTATTGTTATTGCTATTATTATTATTATTATCCATCCATTCTTTTTCCAACCTGCTGAATCTGAACACAACAACAACAACATTTATTTATATAGCACATTTTCATACAAAAAAATGTAGCTCAAAGTGCTTTACAAAATGAAGAATGGAAAAATAGAAGACACAATAAAAAATAAAAATGAGTCAACATTAATTAACATAGAATAAGTAAGGTCCGATGGCCAGGGTGGACAGAAAAAGCAAAAAAAACTCCAGAGGCTGGAGAAAACAAATAAAATCTGTAGGGATTCCAGACCATGAGACCGCCCAGTCCCCTCTGGGCAATCTACCTCACATAAATCAAACAGTCCTCTTTGTATTTAGCGTTTTCATTGAAGGACTTGATGATGATGGTCATGTAGACTTCTGGCTTTCAGTCCATCAATGTTGGTGCAGCCTGATGCTTTGAGTAGGTGGTGGTGGCGCAGGCCGGAAAAAGAAACAGAAGAGAGAGTTGGGGTCAGTACGGATTTTGGAGCCACTGTGAATAGTTATTATGAAGAATTGAACATACAGAGTATCGGGATTAAGTTAAAGTGAAGTTATAAAAAGGCCATGTTAAAGTAATGTGTTTTCAGCAGTGTTTTAAAGTGCTCTACTGTATTTGCCTGGCGAATTCCTATTGGCAGGCTATTCCAGATTTTAGGTGCATAACAGCAGAAGGCCGCCTGCCTCACCACTTCTTTTAAGTATGAACACAGGGTCACGGGGGTCTGCTGGAGCCAATCCCAGCCAACACAGAGCACAAGGCAGGAACCAATCCTGGGCAGGGTGCCAACCCACCGCAGGACACACACAAACACACCAAGCACACACTAGGTATAATTTAGGATCGCCAATCCACCTAACATGCATGTCTTTGGACTGTGGGAGGAAACCCAGGCAGACACGGGGAGAACATGCAAACTCCACGCAGGGAGGACCCGGGAAGCAAACTCAGGTCTCCTTACTGCGAGGCAGCAGCGCTACCCACTGCGCCACCATGCCACTATTATTATTATTATCATCATTATTATTAGCATCATTATTGTTATTGCTATTGTTATTATTATTATCATTATTACTCTTGCTAATTATTATTATTATTATTATTATTATCATTATTACTCTTGCTAATTATTATTATTATTATTATCATTATTACTATTATTATTAAACAGCACAACTTGATGCCCGTCCCAAGTCCAGATACACAGAGAGGGTTAGACTCAGGATGGGCCTCCAGCTGTAAAACTTAAAGATAGAGTCAATCCAACCAGATGTGGAAAACAGCAGAATACATGAGGATTGGTGAGGATTGATAAGTGAGCCTGCAGGGAGAGCCATCAGTGTGGATGAGTTGAAATATCTGGGATCAGTGGTAGACCAAGATGGACAATTAGGTGTAGGGATAACTCATAGAGTGCTGGGTGGATGGAACAATTTGGAGAAGCTATCAGGAGGATTGTGGGATTGAAGAATTAAGCTGAAGGTGAAGACAGCGTGAGACCAGCAATGATGGATGGAGCTGAAACACGAGCAGTAAAGGGGAGAAGAAGTTGGATGTGGAAAAGATGAGAATGTGGAGATGGACGTGTGAAGTTACCAAAAAAAGGACAGAATTAGAAATGAGATCATCAGAGATACAACAAGAGTGGGTGAGACAACTAAAAAAGAACAGGAAAGGAGACTGAAGTGGTATGGACAAGTGATGAGTAGACACAAGGAATATCTTGGCAGAAGACTGATGGGAATGGAAGTCCAGGGGAAGAGGATGTGAGGGAGGCAAAAATGGAGGTGGATGGTTAAAGTAAAAGAAGATCTGTAGGAACAGGGTCTGACTGGGGAGAAGGCGCAGGAGTGAGCTTTTTGGTGAAGGATGATCAGGAACATGGACCCCACGTAGAAGTGGGAAAAGATGACAAGGATGACGAAGATGTGAACTAAACCCTACGATCAGACCTTTTTCTAATGCAAGGAATCTTGTTGTTATTTTTGATTCCTCCATTCCTTATTTCACCCACGTAAACCACATTAAGAAACGTTCCTCCTTTCACTTCCGTAACATTTGCTCTTTCCTCTCCTTCTCCGATGCTGAGACTCTTGTCCATGACGCTTTTATCAAATCCCACATCAAGTATTGCAACTGATGGGACTTTCCAGGCTTTTCTTCTATAGTTGAGTTTTGTATTTTTTTCAGCTTTATTTGTCTTTTGTTCAGTTCAACCCTTTGTATATCCTGTGTTTATTTCTTTGATGTTCTGTGCAGCAAATATGTGTATCCCATGTTACTGGTAACCTGCTGTTCTTACGGGGACTCTGTGGGGCACCTTGAGCAGGAGAAAGGCGCCATATAAATAAATCATATTATTTTTTAACTAAGGTAGTGCCCCCTGCAGGGAGGTTGGCACCGTACACTGGTCCAGTGCATTGCCACACCCCTCAAATCCCAAATAAGGGGTGGCTGGAGTGCCAGTTCTCACACCAACCCCTGAGTTGCCCCTGTAAGTTGGCATGCAGGATGCAAGTTAACGTCACACCCGATTGCAGGCTAAGGGCCTTACGGGCTTGAATGGAGTGGATCGACTTCTGACGTTTACGGGATTCGAACCGGCAACCTTCTCACCTCAGAGCCGCCACTTACTACAGATATAAAATGAAATTTAAAAGCATTAGCCTGTCATTGTATGCTGGCTTCTCCCCCGACTTTAAAAACAAAAGACGGGTAAATAAACGGCGTCTTTACTTCAAAGTTTGGCTTTACAATCGAAAGGGGGTGTTGAAGCTTCGCTGACTGGCCCGTCAAATACATAGAAGATCGACTTGAGTGTAGGAAATATTATTTTCTTCAAATAAAATGTTAACAATGTACGTAGATGTGTATGTACAGTATATATATATATATATAGGATATACATATATATATATATACACACGTGCACGCACACACACAGGCGCGCACACGTGAGTGATTGCGCTGCTGTACATCACTGATCTAAGATGACGCTCTCTCTGTAGAAACGCGCCGTGTGAAATGAACCGAAACAGAATTAGCTGGGGTTTGTATGACTGCTCATCTTTCAACTGATGGAATAAAACACACAGGTCATCAAGAATGAAGCCGTGTCAGCGCTTCTGAAGCAGCACGGGGCGCGGCTCACTACTGAAAGGCGCTATACAAATGGCGTATGAACTTAGCCTGTGCGCCCTGTGTTCACTATGGAGCGGGGCTCGTCCTTCAAATGTAAATAAATTAAGAATAATAATTTAAAAAGGTGCTATAAAATCATGGCTGACCGTGGATGAAATACCTGCAGGCCAGCTGTCAAATGCAAACGTGTGATGTGAGATGGCGGCCCTTGCAGGAAGGAGCTCAATAAAGTTACAGCGAGACGTGTCAGTTTGTCCTGCGATGGATAAAATGAAAAATCAAACGATATCACCACAGAAAGGCGCTATAAAAATGCCGTTGGTTTTTGTTAACTCGCCTATGTGCACCGGGGAGCTGTCCTCTGCGCTAGAGACACTAGAAAGGCGCTATATAAACGTCAGGTCCTCCACATTCTCTTGTCCTTCCTCTAATTGTAAAAATACAAGAAGAACTGCGCTGTAGTGGAGTCCTTGGAAAGCGTCTTGTGATGTTGCTGATTATTGCCAGGGGCTACACATAAATAAACGATAACCTTACTTAATAAGCCATAAACAAAGGTGCAATAAAAATGGAGTCGACCTTCGTTAAAATCTTGGCACGCCAATGCACGATCTGTCGCACTCCGTCTGGGCACTGCGGAAATGAGATCTGTATAAAGTTCAAACAAACAATCAAACGATATCAGCGCTTAAAAAGCAGCGTGACATGGCGGTCAGTCCGGAAAGGCGCTATAAAAGTGCTGCTGGTCTTTGTTAACTCACCAGCGCACCAAGGGATCAAATACACATAGAGCTGGACTCGACCTCTGAACTCTAGAAATAGACTATATAATATATAATATATATGTGTGTGCATGTATACAGTATATATAAACTATTTAATTATTATATATATACAATATATATATACACCATATATACACCTATTTAAAGTATTTCATTACAATTTATATGTGTGTGTATATTATATATACACATATATAAAATATTTCATTATAATATATGTGTGTGTATATGTCAGTCAGTCATTATCCAACCTGCTATATCCTAACACAGGGTCACGGGGGTCTGCTGGAGCCAATCCTAGCCAACACAGGGTGCAAGGCAGGAAACAAACCCCGGGCAGGGTACCAACCCACTGCAGGACACACACCCACACACCAAGCACACACTAGGGACAATTTAGGATCACCCAATGCACCTAACCTGCATGTCTTTGGGAGAAAACCCACGCAGACATGAGGAGAACATGCAAACTCCACGCAGGGAGGACCCGGGAAGCAAACCCAGGTCTCCTAACTGCGAGGCAGCAGCGCTAAACACTGCACCACCGAGCCACCCTGTGTGTATATATGTATACAATTATGAAGTATTTAATTATAAAATATGGGTGTATATTTATATATATATATATATATATATATATATATATATATATATATATATATACACACACATATACATATATATAACTATACATTATATAAACATTAGTTTTTCTTCAGTAACCTGCCTTTCCTTTATTTGTGAAATATGTGAGTAATTGCAGTGCACTTGTAAAGCGTTTTGTGTTTTTGTGGATTATTATCATTATTACTATTGTCAGTAAATGTTATTTCTCTGTGCTCCTGTATCAGTAAAATGGGGTCTGTGAATGTAAGTGTGCCTGACCGCATGAACACTTTGACTGTAAGAAGGGTGTGTATGATGAGGTACACTGTGGAAGGCGCTATATCAATGAATTATTATTAAATGTTTACTTGCATTCCTCTTTCCTTTTTATATATCTGTATATGTCTGTGTATGTACGTATATATATATATATATATATATATATATATATATATATATATATATATATATATATATATATATATATATATATATATATAATATAGATGTATATACTGAATGTGTGTGTGTGTATATACTTTGATCAATTCCAGTGTAATTTTGGAGTCTCCAGGGGGCACAGGCTGTGCTCTGACCCCAAGAGGTATGTAAAAACTAACAAATTCCTAATTCAAGAAATTATATAAGGTGAAATAAACAACAACAACAACAAAATCAGCGTATGAGGTGGACAATAGAGCAACGCTGGCAAAGCTGAATGTTTAAAGAACAAACAGTTGCTATCAAGAGCAGGGAGAGCGTCCTTTCAGAAAAGCCTGAGCTGGCGTTTGCCCCGCTTTTCTTCCCGGCTTACTTGCCTTCCAAGACCACACAACTAAATCAATGGCTTGCCATCTTAAAGAATCCACTCCCGCCCTGTCTGTCTGTTCAGCTGAGCCTGCGTGTCTGTCGTTCTATTGAATTAGACGGAGTGAATTAGCAGTGCAGTGCAGGCAAATAAAAATCAAACAATACAAATCAACAAGCAGGTCGTTAGGAAGTCCATTCTTGGGCCGCTCTGATCTTTAATCATTGATTAAATCGCACAGGTTGTTGGCCCACTTCAGCACGGCCTGTTGGGATTGTTTTACTGCCTTAATGCACTCAGAGGAGCAGTTCACTTGAAGCCCCGCCCACTTTTTCTTATCTTTTTACACCTTTCGTTTTAAGCTTGTGGGGATGGGGGGAGGGAGGAGGGGGGGTCAAAGGCCATCAAGCTCCTGATTGTTTGAGCTCTTGAATGAGAGAAGCCTGCTTCTTATCAGAGTACACCTGAGCCCCACCCTGCAGTCTCCATGGCAACCCCCTTTCATTGTAAACACTCAGTTGAGTTCTGACAAGCAGGGCGTAGGTGGGGGGTGTGACAGGGTGGATGAGTCTGGCTTTTCCAGCTGAGATGTTCATCGGAGGGGAACAGCAAACGCTAAGCAGTGCAGAAAGAAAGAAAGAGGACAATTAGCAAAGTTCATTAAGGGCAACTATGGATGAAAAAGTGTGCTGAAAGAATTATTGGGGGTACACCAAAATGGGAGGAATAAGAGTGACCCCTTCTGGAAACTGATGCCACGTCAGGCACTGGGCACCGTAAAGGAAAGGCTATCAGTGCAGGGTCCTGGTTTTGTTCTTTATTTCACCTTATACAATTTTTTTGTATTAGGGATTTGTTAATTTTCGCATACCCCTGGAGCAAGTGCAGGTTAAGGGCCCAGCAGAGTAGGATCCCCTTTGGCAGTAACTGGGACTCGAACTGGCAACCTTCTGGATACCAGTACAGACCCTCAGCCCCACTCAGTCATCTTCTAACCCACTTAGTCCACAACGATGGGGAAGTGGGGCGGTGGGTTTGGGGTTCCTGGAGTCTATCCCAGCTAGCATGGGGCACAAGGCAGGAACAAACGCTGGACAAGGTGCCCGTCCGTCCATCACAGGGTGAACAAACACACTCACACACCAAGGCCAATTTGGTGCCCCTAATGGACATGGGAAGAACGTGCAAACTCCATGCAAGAAAGACCTGGGTCAGAAACCCTGAGCTCCCCAATGCACAGTCATGCAGTTTTCTCTTATACTGTATAGCGCCTTTCACAAAACAACTAGATAGACGTTAATAGCCAGCGGTTATCTACCCCATGCAGTCCATTGGCAGGTTTTGAACAGGGATTTATGGTGGCAATATGGCAAAGACAGAAACCAGTCCAGGGGATGTGTGTGTGTGGGTAAGGGGTGTCACTCTGTCACACACATGGAAACACACACACACTCAGACAAGGCCTGACGTCTTTGTGACGTACGCAGACATAAGGAGAACATGCAAACATGGCACCAGCAGGCCAGCATTGGAATCGTCCCCTTGGCCTTCTGCCCACTCCATTGTGTTTGCTATTTTTGCCCAGTGGTCTTCACTTTGTAGCCCATAATGCCACCCACAATGCCAACATGTGTTCAGAAAGGTTTCTCTCTTTCATGGACGTATTCAGATCCTCCACGTTCTGCTCAGGCGCCTCCTGTTGCCTTGAATCCTCCTTGAGATGCTTCCGGAACTTAATTGGGGTCCGGCCTGTGGCAGACTGAATGGACTGGAGAGCATTTAGAAAGGCAGGGGAGAAGGTCCAACGATTCAGACTGCATGTCAGGACAACAGCAAGCCATAAAGTCCGAGGAACTCTCTGTGATCACAGTGTGGTGGGACACAAATCAGGGCCAGGCGAGGAGAATTGTGAAGGATGAAGAGGTTTGGCTCCACCAGGAGTAACTGGGCAAGAAGGGCCTTGGTCAAGAGGTGACAAGACCCCCAGTGGTCACTCTAAAAGGGCTTCACAAGTCCCGTGCTGAGATGGCAGAAGCTGTCTGAAAGATGGTCATCTCGGCCTACTCTTTATGGTACAGCGGCCAGTCAACGGGCACCACTGGGTAGCTCTGAGGGACTGAAGACTCTGTGATCTGATGAGACAAAAACGGAACTCCATGGGCAGAACTGAAAAACCAGTCACCCGCCTAATGCCACCCCTATGCTGAAGCAGGGTGGTGACAGCTGTGACCTGACATTTGTGCGATAGATGTATTCGCGCCGACAAAATAGCGCCGATTAAAACGCGCCGTCAAAATCGCGAAAGTTTCATTAAATATGAATTACTAGTTTAAAGCATATATAATAATGTTTATTTTAGAAGTCAATATTACGAGACGCGGCACGCGATCAGCACGGCACGCAGATAGTCCTTAAGATCACGCCCTGCATATGTAGGAAGAATTGCAGCAAGGGCATCCCACTCTCTTGGCCTCTCTCGCGATTTTGTCGGCGTGCATTTGTCGAAAACCAGTTAGCGGGTTTGTCGGGGCGCATATGTCTATTGCGCTTTTGTCGGTGAACCGTGACAGCATCAAGCATGCCACCTGCACTTCAGAACAGGTCGCCCACCTAAAGCTAAGCATGTTAAGCGCCCCCTGCTGGCCAGTACTGGGATGGGAGATCATCTCAAGAAAAAGCTTGGGCTGCTGCTGGAAGAGGTGTTGGTGAGGCCAGCAGGGGGCGCTTACCCTGTGGTCTGTGTCTAGTGCAGTGACGGGGACACCGTGCTGTAAAAATGGCGCTGAGTGAGTCACCTTCACCTGCCTGACATGGAACCGACTATCTCAAATGTTGTAAGTCGCTTTGGATAAAGGCGTCGACCAAATAAATAAAGGTAAATGTAAAAAATGAGGCTCTAAATGTGTCACAAATGAGGTCCTGATGCCACTCTGGGGCACCAGGAGGGTCTACACAACTTGTGATCTATAGATGTAAATGGACCAGCCATACCACCTGCACTCACCTGGCCAACTCTTGGATGGGGGGCCATCTAGGATCAGCGTGGGTTGCAGCTGGAAGTGGTGGTCGGGTGAGGCCAGCAGGGGGCGCTGACCCAGTTGTCCGTGTGTTTGATCCCAAGGCCATCAGTGCAGTGACAGGGACACTGTGCTGTAAAAACTGGTGCCGTCCTTCAGTGGAGGTCCTGACTCTCTGTGCTCATTGAAGATCCCTTGTAAAGACTGGGGGAGGGGGGGGGTCCGAATATCCTGGCTAAACTGCCCACCACGGCCCACCATCATTCTGGCCCCCTAACCATCCCCTTTCTCTGATTGTCTCTCTCTCTCACTCTCTCTTTCCCCCTTCACCACCTAACAGCTAATGTGTGGTGAGCAGACTGGCACAAAAATGGCAGGCAGGCGTCACATCATCCAGGAGGGTGCTGCACATTACAGGTGTTTGAAGTGGCTCCACACTCACGAAATAAAACATGGGAGTGGCGCTTTATAAATAACATTTATTATTATTAGCGAGAAAAGCAAAATAAATGTAAAATTTTATTATTATTATTATTATTATTATTATTATTATTATTATTATTATGCTATGGAGGTGCAGGGACATTAAGACCAACCAGAAATGATAGAAGGAAGGAAGACTACAAGCAAATCCAGAGAGGTCCTTGAAGGAAACCTGCTCCAGAGTGTAGACCACCTCAGACTGGGGCATTAGGGTACCTTTCAGCACGAGAGTGGCCTGAAGCAAACGGCCAAAATGACACTGGAGTGGCTTCAGGACACATGAGTGAGTGGCACTGAGTGTCCAGCCAAACCCCAAATAGAACTGGTGGGGAGGCACCTGACGATGGCGGTTTATGGTCACTGCCCACCCAGTCTATTAGAGTTAGAGGGGATCTGCCAGGAAGAATGCGATCAACTGCCCAAATCCAGGTGTGCCAAGCTTGTAGAGACTAACCCAAGAAGACTAATGGCCTTCAAAGGCCTCTACAAAGTGCTGAATTAAGGGTCTGAACACTTTGAGCTGATGATTGTGAGTAAATTGACAAAGCATTCGATAAACCCGCGCTCACTTTCTCATCACGGGTTACCGAGTGTAGCAGTGGGTGCAATGACACGTCAAGCAAAGTGGCACCTTCTATTGGTTAAGTAAAGATATTACAATATGCCAGCTTTCCAGGCCCCTTCTTCAGGCAAGTGAGTGTAGACTGATGGGCAAAAATGGCAAATGTATCCATTTCAAATAAAATCGACAAGACGATAACGTGTGCAGAAAGTGAGGGGGTCCGAGTATTTTCCGAATGCTAGGCCTCTAGTTGTCTCTCTCTCTCTCTTTAACCCTTCATCGCCCAACAGCGAATGTGTGCTGAGTGTATTGGTGGAAAAATGGCTGCCGTCACATCACCCAGGTGGGATGCTGCACATTAGTGGTGGTTGAAGTGGCTCCACACTCACTAGGTAAAGCACTTTGAGTAGTGAGAAAATAAATGTAAACAATTATTAGTATTATTAAGTAAAGATATTACAATATGCCAGCTTTCCGGGCCCCTTCTTCAGGCAAGTGAGCGTAATAATAATAATAATAAATTGTATTTTATATAGCGCCTTTTCCATGTATCCATTCCAAATGAAACCGACAAGACAATAAAGTGTGCAGAAAGTGAGGGGGTCCGAATGCACCGTAAGTACATTGACAAGAAGATCAAACAGCAACTGAAGGGAGTAGCCGGAGGGCTGGACGTCGCCCCTCCTTGATCAGCATGATGGGCTCCACGCAGACCCTCTTTTGATTTATTTTGCCCCCCCCCCCAAAGTCCTCACCCTTTCCAGTATTTTCTTTCTTTCTCATGCATTCTGCTTTCATCTCAGCAGCTTCAGAGGTTTCTGCCAGCTCTTACTGCTTTCTCTTTATTTTTCTAGACCTGATAATGTGGGGTGCAGCAAAGCCTCTGTCGGCCCCCCCATCTTCACGCGCCATGGCCTCTCTGCAGTTCTTGCCAATCAGCATTTCTTTTCTTCCCATGGCCTTGATGGCTTCACGGCTTGTAAACACCCAAAATGAAAGAGGCTGGCATTCCACCGTCACCAGGTATGTGGCATCTGAACTCGGGGGGTGTCACCGAGCCAGAAATGCAAGTTTTGTTTCTTTTTGAAGGAGCCTTTAGAAAAGGGTGTTGCCTCCCATTAAGCTCTGCATTTTGAATGCTAATCTCAATTTATTTAGTAAAGTATGTGCAGGACAGCGGGGTTGGGGGATTTGGGGTGGGGGCACAGTGCTGTGGCATCACTGCTCCGGCCTCCATTCCCAGATTGCCCACCCTTTCTGTGCGCACTTTGCATGTCTTCAGACACTTTGGTTTACCCTTCTACTTTACCGATGACCTACAGGTCTGGTGGTCTCATGTGGGCGTATTTCACACGTGTGCCACTCTACTTCTTCTTCTTCTTCTTCTACTTCTTTTGGCTGCTCCCATTAGGGGTCACCACAGCAGATCATCTTCTTCCATATCTTCCTGTCCTCTCCATCTTGCTCTGTCACACCCATCTACCTGCATGTCCTCTCTCACCACATCCATAAACCTTCTCTTAGGCCTTCCTCTTCTCCTCTTCCCTAGCAGCTCTATCCTTAGCACCCTTCTCTCATTATACTCATCATCTCTCCTCTGCACATGTCCAAACCAACGCAGTCTCGTCTCTCTGACTTTGTCTCCCATCTTGAGCTGACCCTCTAATGTCCTCATTTCTAATCCTGTCCATCCTCGTCACACATCATAGTCCACGGACCACTCCTGTCTAATCTCGTCTGTCAGCTTGTCCATCACCATTGCAAATAAGAAAACGGTTCAGAGCCAATCCCTGATGTAATCCCACCTCCATCACGTCACCCACCACTAATGTGCAACATCCACCTTTTTTTCTGCCATTATTGCGCCACTCCGCTCACCATACATTACTTGCTAAGTGGTGTAGGGACAAGAGAGTGACAGCCAATTAGAAACTGCGGATAATTAGGGGGCCACCATGGAGGGCAATTTAGCCTGGGCATCGGGATTGCAACCTATTCTTTAAAAAAGATGCCCAGGGATCTGTTATGCCCACAGAGAGTCAGGACCTCCTCTGAAGGATGGCGCCAGTTTTTACAGCACTGGTGGCATTGGGATCCACACACAGACCACAGGGTCAGCCCCTTCTGCTGACCTCACCAGACCACCACTTCCAGTAGCAGCCCAAGCTGATCCTAAGGTGGCCTCCAATCCAAAAGCTGGCCAGGCCCGAACATGCTGAGCGTCAGGTGGGTGCAGGTGGTATGGCTGGTCCATTTACATCTCCAGACCACAAGTGGTGTAGACCCTCCTGGTGCTCCAGAGTGGCATCGGGACCTCATTTGTGACTGTCTTTTTGGGGCCTTAAGCAACATACTTGTTTTTGGTGCCCCCCCATCTCTCTTTTTATTGTATTTCAGGGGTCCCAAGTAGTATCAGGGGAGACTTCAGATTCACACTTGGTCTCCAGCTTACCAGAAGGTGGCCTTAGGGATTTCTTTTTTGCTCCTTCTCCCATTTTTCCAGCACCCCACCTTCATCTGTCTGTTGGACTCCCTGTTTTCTGGCATAAGGGGTCAGGGGCACCCCTAGGGGCACATGCTGAGTGGCAGCATCTGGAGGTGCAGGTAGCGCCCATTAGAGGCGGTTCCCCAACTGGGTTTCCTTCGTTATGCAGGACATGGCCGAGCTCCACGGCCTTTTGCATGGAAGCGGATGAAGCAAAGCCCCTTTATTTCTCCATTCCTGGCGAGAGACGGCAGCGGGCGGCGTTATCAGCTGCCAGTTTACGAAACCAGTGAGTCGCCCCAAGGAGTGCACAGGACTCCCCCTCCACCAGATGTTTGCACTTTTTACGATAACTGCAGCCTGTGAACTCCTCTTTGTCATGTGCCATTTACAATGGAAGAATTTCAAACAGGCCAAGAATGCGTTTTCTCTCGAAAGAAAGGTCTCAAGTGGGGGAGGAGAGGTGAGAGACACAAAGCAGACCCCCAGCACCCGAGCCCACCCTCCCACAGGTGTTCTCATGCCACATTCCGGCAACTTGAGATGGACGACCCCACCCTCCCCTCCTCTCCCCTCCTAAACCATTTCCTCCCATACCTGCCCAGGGGCTGCCTGGAATGGCTGGGGTGGGGTTTTCGGAAGCGCCTCGCGCGGAGTGCTTTACACACATATTTGCTTTGGTCTCCTTCCAGATGGTAAATCAGAAGAGATCTGCTCCATTGACCGCTCGGGAGCAACAGGGAGTGGTCTCGGTAGTGAGAATTCATGAAACAAATATGGAAAAAGGTGAAGCGAGAGGCCTGCTGCAGTCGGGGTGGTCAGCCATGTGGGCAAGGGGGCATTTCACATATCTGGAAATGGGTAGGGCTGTTAGTAGAGAGAGAAAGAGAGAGAGAGAGAGAGAGAGAGAGGGTGGGCACATGCAATAAAATGTATAGCATGATAAGGGCAATCATATCCTGGCACTTGTTTAATGGAGATGACATACACAGATAGGAAGGTGCCAGCACTCAGGGTGCCATCCTGGAGCAGCCATCCTGAAGACTTTCCAGTTGCTTCTTCCTGCCTCTCCAGTGCAGAACTCTGTGAGCGTCGCCGATGGACTGTAGGTGGTCCGAGTAAGCGTGAGGCAAGCCCCTCAATTAAAAGGATACGAGTTTGGTATTTTATCGTTCAAGTACTACACGCGGGCATCAGTCAGACTGGAGACCCTCGCCCACTGGAAACACCCTCTGAAAAGCATTAATGAAACGGGAAGTCGAAAGTTCTGAATTCACTAGTGGAAATGTTTAAGGGAGGTCCCCCTTGTGTCGGATTTCCAGCTCGGAAACTCAGGGTCCGACGTCGATCCAAAATGGCGAGCTTTAGTGAAAATGGACGGTTTATTGGCACCTGCCCGGAATTAATCTTTCTGTTTTTTGTTCTTTATTTCACCTCGTACAATTTCTTCTGTTAGGAATTTGTTCGTTTTTGCACACCCCTTGGGGTCAGCCATTGTACGGCACACCCGGACCAAGGTGCAGGTTAAGTTCTTGGCTCAAGTGGCCAACAGAGTAGGATCCCTTTTGGCCGTAATGGGGATTCCAACCAGTAACCTTCCTGACACCAGCGCCAATCCTTAGCAGATCCTTCCTTCAGTTAATGTACAACTAATATGTGATGCTCCAATGTGCCCGACCGAAGCTGTGGCTCCTTAATTTAGTGTTCAGTTCTTTCAGTCCTCACCCAGAGCTCCTGGGATGTGGGCTCACTGATCCAGCACTTGGCTCCTTCTGCATTGCCACCATCTTACGGTGACGGTTGGCTTCTTGGCAACACCGCCATTGCCCCTTTTGTCGTACAGCACACCCTTTTTATAGACAACATTTAATGTGTAGGAGGAAAACGAGCATCCCAGATGAGTCAGGGAGAATTATGTTACCCGGAAAGGAGGCCAGTGTGATGACAAAGAAATAACTTCATGCCCGGATGGTGCAAAATAATGCTGGGAGTCGGGAGCAGTTCAATCCCCTGTACGTCAGGTGGCAGTGGTCTTCACATGAGAACCCACCTGCAGGGGTGCTTGGGATGTGCAGTCCAGAAATGCAAACCCTGTTGGGGTCCCTACCTTCTAATAGAGAGTACTGTCAGGGGAGGACCTCCCTACTTTCACCATGACCCGGAAGTGCTTCCCAGAAGACGTGGCATGGCCAGCTCTGGCATAAAAGAATGCCTGCTGCCACACATGGACAAGTGAGAGTCGTGGTAGCAACATTCAACTGGAGGATGGAAGGAGGAAGGTTTGTCACTTTATTGTATTGACTGATAAGATAAATGGAACAAATATCCATTGTTTTATTCTATTAACATGTGGTGTATTGCTGGGGCTGTGGTCACAAATGTTATTACCACCGTTGAAGATTACTGCACTGAGAGAACATGTCCATTAGCATCGGAATGGGCCTGACGCCTCTCTGAAATGAGATTTTCTGTTCACTTCATCCTCCTGTGGCATGGAGTCGCTGTAATGCCAACACCGAAAAAGTCTGCCTAACACTTACGGACATTGTGGCCTGCAGTGGGCGCTCCTGCCACCCAAACCCGCCGCAGGCAGACACAGGACACAAGTTCAGCACACACGTTTTATTTTTTTTCCCCTTTTTCTCGTGAGACCCCCGTTTCCCACCTTTACAGCACAATTTAAGCACACCACCGCACAAAACACTTTCTTCTTTCTTTCTTTCTCTTCCTCTTTTTCTCTCTCGCTCTCGTGCTCACTCTCTTCCGTCTCTCTTCTCTCTCTCTCTCTCTCC
Organism: Polypterus senegalus; assembly: GCF_016835505.1. Lineage (NCBI taxonomy): Eukaryota > Metazoa > Chordata > Cladistia > Polypteriformes > Polypteridae > Polypterus > Polypterus senegalus. The sequence continues at coordinate 21,475,958 of NC_053156.1, read as the reverse complement.
CCCACTCATCCCCTAGTCCTTCCATTCATCTGGCATCCTGGCCTGGCAGGGTTCCTGGCCATCTGCAACATTATGGGTTCAAGAGACCCCCAATATGGCTTCAGGAGAGTGGAGCTAACCCGCTCCCTCACAGCCACACCCTTGAGCCCTTATAACAGTCGGTCAAATCGTAGCTTGACATGGCGGGCGACTCTCAAACAAGATGGTCACATAGCGGCAGCTTCTATTCCAGTAGCATTGGGTGCAGGACAGGAACAAACCCTGGGCAGGCTGACAAGATCTGACAAGACAAGATCATCCATCCATGACGTAGGGTGGAGTTTGGCAGCTCAGGATGGCCTTGGAGTTGAGCTGCTGCTTTTTCTTCAGTGCTGCTGTTTTGGGGTATGTAGGTAGGGCGCCTTCCATGGGGCGTACCTGACAACACCCACCCTTCAATCCACCCATTGACCTGTACATTTTTAAAATACTTTGATTCATCCAGTCCACCCGTTTCTTCTTTAGGTGGTAAAAGCACTTAATTACAATTCAGTGTCATGTGGGGGCTGCAGCCCACCTCAGCAGCACAGGACCGGAAACAGTCCTGGATTGGACCCTAGTCTATCATTAGGGCCCACTCCTACACTGCGGGCCAGCATAGAACAGCCAGTTAACTTAACCTCGAAGACCACCCCGGGTCGGCCCTTTGGATTGTGCATACTCACTTTTGGGGGGCTGCTTGATTCTGAGCATGGCTGCCTTAGCCAGTTGAGCAAGCAGAGAAATTCGACCACCGCTTTTAGTTACACCTGAGTTGCACAGGCCAGCTTCTGGTGCCAGGGTAACCCTAAGCCGGGTCAAACTGGTTTTCAAAATGACAAATGGAGTCTTATGAAGCGGCCATGGAGAGTGGGAGTGACCTCTGGACGTCTGTCCAGCGGCAGACATTTTGGACAGCGTCACGGGTTGATGTGGGTGAGGCGGCCGCTGCGCACTTTTGATTGGTTTATTGCTTTTCTCAGGTCGTTCCGTCTTGGTCACTCGGCCCCCTACAGACATCGACTTGCGTCCCAGCCTGCACCTCTCCTGCCCACGGGTTCATCTTTTTTCCTTTCTTACAGTACTGGTCACTGAGTTTGGGCACAAAGATGGCAGTCCATCCTGGAATTTTTTATAAAGGTCAGATTTGTTGTAAGGGTCCATTTCGTGGGTTGCCCACTCACGATTTGAACCTGTTATATTAACCACTGCCATACCAGGCCACCTGGCATTGTGGGCGTAGCTGCTGCCCCCCGTAAAGGTGGTGCTAAAAGCTAAAACAGACCACCCTGCACAGACTAAGGGCACTCCTGTCCAACACATTATTAATGTCATAAAAGAATGTCCCACGTCCACCGAGAGGGTCAGTGGGGCCGCCAGTACAGCACCAGGCATGGCACTCCATTATTATTATTATTATTAATAACAATTCTCTTTATATTTATATTGCACTTTTCTCACTACTCAGATAGTGAGTGTGGAGCCACCACTCACCTAAATGATGTGACGGCAGCCATTTTGTACACACATGAGATAATCAATCAGAGACTGAGGATTATTAGGGGGCCAGCATGATTAGGTCGTGGTGGGCAATTTAGCCCGGACATCAGGATGCACCCTGCTCTTTACGAAGGACGCCCAGGGGTCTTTAATGACCACAGAGAGTCAGGACCTCATCTGAAGGACGGTGCCATTTTTACAGCACAGTGTGCCCGTCACTGCATTGAGGTCGACATTCGGACCACAGGGTGCCATCTGACTCATCAAGGCAGGTGAATTTGTATAAGATGACCACCCACCCAAGCCATATATGGGGGCACAGAGGGTAATGCGGACCAGTCTTGACATCATACACACCATCCAATTTGGAACTTGGCCAAGTCAAGTCACCAGGTGATCAGCAGGCGGTAAATGCCAACTCCTAACTTGCTCTTTTATTTACTACTAGTGGCACGCTGACATGGTGGGCAGTGTTGAGTCCCCCAGCTGGTCGCTGTCTGTGTGCAGTTTGCACCTCCTCTTAGTCTTCAGGTGAATTGGTCAGGCTGAACGGACCCTCTGGGGGACGAATCCTGCCTTGCACCCGTGGACGCTGGCATGGGCCTTGTCCCCCATGACCCTAAACTGGACTGCAGGACTTAATGACTCAATTCTTGAATTGTAATATCACAAAGCTGACCTCCTTAATTCATTTCAGGGTCCCCGTGCAGGGCAGTGCCTATCCTGGCCGCATGGCATGGAATGCAGGAGCCAGTCCTGGGGAACTGCAGATGGGATGGATTTGCAGTCACCAATGTCCAGTAGCTTTGTTGAGCACTCATGTGTTGAATAGAGAGAAGAACCTCTAATCTATATAGTGCCTTTCATCTTCACAGTACACAGAATCCTTTGCAGTGTTACATGTAGTTACATGAGTGTGACAGTTTCTGAGATGGCCTCGAGCCTGTGACGTGATCTGTCCTTGGCATGGGAAGCAGGAAGTGTCCCTTGGTGAACGTGATGCTCTTCAGAGCCAGTACGACGTGACACTTTTAAAAGAGAGTGGCTTTATTCTAACGCTGAGAATGTGCAGTTAGCCCAAGGCTTTGTCTTCTTGTCTTGTTCACTCCTGCGAGTGAAGTTCGTGCCAGCGCCTCAGGTACTCGTGTACTCGGTACGCCAATTCATGTCCACCGCATTCAACAGGGCTCTGGTTTCAGGCAGCGTTCCTATCACCGAACAGATAATTGCGGTTTCCCATGAATCATTGCACTCTCTCCTGTCCGCCTGGGCGCTGCCGTTTGTAAAGCATTTTCTTTCATATGAGTCACCACAAACGACTGACATTCTCCGCTTCTTACGTCATCACCAGTTGGCACCAGTGCTTCACCTGCCCGATTTGTGGATCTATAAACTCAGTGTGGATTTGTTTTTAACTAAACAGAGTTCTGTAAATCATTAGATGGAAACGTTTGTCTGATGCCCTGGCACTTCTCTAATTTGAAAGAATTTAGGAAGGAGGCGTAGCAGGCCTCGGCATTCATGCAGGTAGGCAGTGAGCTGCAGGGCTCAGGTAGCAAAGGCAATGCACTGCTGGCCAAGCTCCGCCCCCACAGAGGAGGAGTGCTGCCCAATGTGCCCATATATGGTAATGCAGAAGATGTGCATCTAGATCAAAGTTTAATCGAGCAGTTGGCATGGCGACACAGCAAGCTTTGTGGTGGGGCTCCGCCTCATTTTAAAGACATGACAGCCATTTTACTTTTCCTGTTTGCAGGGCCTTCAGTGATTCCAGAAAAATGGAGGAGCCTATCCTGGGGTGCCAGGGAGTGCAAAGGATCACCTGTGCAAATTTAACATACAAACGGTATCCCTATAAACCAGAAGGGAGCCCCGGGCCATGTGAGGGGGATACTCTCTGATGGCACACTCAGATGAACAGGGTCATGGGGGGATGATGGAGCCCATCCCAGCTAGCACTGGGCACAAGGCAGGAACAAACACTTGATAGGGCACTGGTCCACCACACACACACACACACACACGCCAGTCGCACAATAGGGCACATTTAGGAACACCAGTTCACCTAACCTGCGTGTCTTTGGACCACCCGGAGAAAATCCATGCAGACACAGGGAGGAGAACATGCAAACTCAACGCAGGGATGACTCGGGATGGGAACCCTGATCTCCATACTGCGACACCGGAGTGCTACCACTGTGCCACCCAACAGTGCAATTGTGGGGGCTTGAGTGAGTGTGCCATACAACACGGCACTCCTTACCACTGTGCCACCACGCTATATTATATTATATTATATTATATTATATTATATTATATTATATTATATTATATCTGCGGTGGGCTGGCACCCTGCCCGGGGTTCGTTTCCTGCCTTGCACCCTGTGTTGGCTGGGATTGGCTCCAGCAGGCCCCCGTGACCCTGTAGTTAGGATATAGCGGGGTGGATAATGGATGGATGGATGGATATTATATATTTAAGAACCCAGGATCTCAAATATACAGATATGATAGAATTATGGAGAAGAAACATGGACACTGAGAAAAACAGAGGGGGCACCTCCTGGACAGGAACAAAATGGGAAGGCTGAAATGGATTGTAGGGGTCTCTCTGAAGGATATCAATAATAATAATAATAATAATTCTTTGCATTTATATAGCGCTTTTCTCACTAGTCAATGTGCTTTCAGTGAGTGTGGAGCCACTTCAGCCACCACCAATGAGCAGCGCCCACCTGGGGGATGGGACAGCAGCCATTTTTGTGCCAGTATGCTTACCACACGTAAGCTGTTAGGAGCTGTCAAGTTTTGAGAGCAATAGCCAGTCAGACCCAAGGGGATGATTAGGGGGCCATGGTGGGCATTTTAGCCAGGTCATCGGCATACCCCCTACTCTTTATGAAGTATGCCCGGGGGTCCGTTATGACCCCCCAGAGCTTAGGACCGCGGTTTTATGTCTCATCATTTTTACAGCTCGGTGTCCCCATCACTGCAGTGGGGCAGTGGGTTTCACATTCAGACCACAGGGTATGCGCCCCCTGCTGGCTGGAGATCTGCAGCACCATTCAGGTTGTCTGTATTATGGAGCAGCTGCGTGTGACAATGTAAAAGTGATCACGGGTACAAAAGTATGCGGTCACTGGAGTCAAGGCAGGCCCACGAGAAACATAACTGGTGTTTCTAATGTTTCTCTGTCTCACAAGAGACGCTTCAGTGAATGGAGAAGGAGAAGCCATGTGGCCCACCAAAGTGTGAGGGAGGCTGAGATAGAGAGACGTTTACTGGAGGATCCATTCATTGTTCCACTGCTTTGTACGTAAGCCCCATGAGGCCGCCATTTTTCTTACCTTCAGACTTTATCAGCTCGGGGTCACCTGCTCCAGAAATGAGTCCAAAGTTGTTGTTTTTTTATTACTGACACAGTGGGATGTTTCACATGGGATGGCAGGCCACGAGTTTAATGATTCACAGAGCTCATGAAGAGCTTTAACATGGCAAATCACACAGCGGGCCTAATCATAAAAGATGGTGGACCTCAGACCGGTCACAACGTCTGTCACCAGCCTTGTTTGGTTAGCAAAGTGACATCAGAGCATTAGAACCATCGAGACGAGAGCAGGCAATTCAGCCCAACAAAGCCTGCCAGTCTGGTCCACTTCTACAATAACATCAAGCCGAGCTTTTGAAAGTCCACACGTTGAAGATGAGGTGAAGAAGGTACACCTGACCAGAGACAAAGGCAGCTTCAAATGTAGTAGTTAAGGTTGGGATCCTGCGCTGATAGCACGTTGCTGCACACACCACATGACAGACCACCTGGATTGGGACCCGAGTGCAGAGAACATGAAACTGATAGGCATCACCTTCACCTGCCCCAGGATCCATGGAGCCTGCTAAACAAGCCATGCAAGTTGTTGGCATCCTAAGGTGGAGATGCAAGAGCCCCCGAGGGGCCCACACACTGGAAACTGGAATTCCCAGTCATATATATCTCTGTCACCCTACAGATGACCTTCATTTGATTCTTAGTGGGCACCACCCCAGTGACTTTACATGTCTGCTATAACACACATGAAAATGAGGCTGGCATATTAGAGATCCAGGGCTTTGTGAAGTGTGGTCCGCCTCATTTGGGGGTCTTTGGTGGTCATTGGGGGTGGTGGATAGAGAGAATGAGAGCTTTGCTATTTTGTATTTATCCTTTCTACCACCACACTACTACTGTGCCAACACAACAGCAGGCATCATAGTCATACCACCTGACAATAATATGAATTCCAGGTCAAAGCTCTCACATGCAAAAATATACCACCTTAACCCTACAGGTGACCATCATTTGATTCTTAGTGGGCACCACCCCAATGACTTTACATGTCTGCTATAACACACATGAACAGAAAAAAATTGTTTTATTACGTAAAACTGAGGTTGGCATGTCAGAGGCCCCAGGAGTTTATGAAGTGTGGTCCACCTCATTTGGGGATTTGGGGAGTCAGTGGTCATTAGGGGAGAAGGGGAGAGAGAGAGAACAAGAGCTTTGCTATTTTTTGTTTATCCTTTCTACCCCAACAATCGTTAATGCCAACAAAGCAGTAGGCATCATCAGCATAACACCTGGCAATAATATGAAATCCAGGTCAAAGCTACCATATGTAAAAAATATACCACCTTAACTTAAGGCTTCAAAACGTCAATAGAAGTTCAGAAGCAATGTGTTTCTGACCAGACAGAAATGGCGTAGCGTGGGTGTCAGCTGCCCGGGGCGGAGGAAAATTTCACCGCCCCCTTATTTAGGTATTTCAATTTAAAAGATTAAAATATACAGTCATTCTTTGCCGCCCCCAATACGTAACGCCACTGCCAGACAGTGAAGTTTGTGAGCTGGAATGTTGAAGGTCTCAATCATGAATTAAAGAGAACGTGTTCACTCACTTAATGCCAAGATGGTATTTTTCCAGGAGACGCACATGATAAGTAAGGACCAAAACTGAGGTCAGTGATGATGATTGAACCCACTCCAGCTCCTAAACCCTTAGTAGGTCACTGCGCCATCCAGTGCCATTTTTTTTCAACTATGCCACACGTTCATGGCCTCTTTGTTGGGTTACTAAAAGTTCACCTTTCAGTGGTCATAATTCTGCTCTCAAAGATCAGACATGAAATAAGGATAAGGAGCACATCACCCCCTGACTGGCTGAGCTGCACTGGCGTCCTTTATCATATTGAATCATCCTAATAAAAGCAAGGGGCACATCAGCCACCCGTCGGCTCCCATGTTCAGCCCATTCACTTCTAATCTCCATCATTTCATTTGGTGAACCTACTCAGTCCACATCGGGGTCAAACCTATCCCAGATAGGTCATATCTCTGCCAGGATTCCTCCTCTGGGCGGGATTCAAGTTCATGTTTAATGCCCCCTTCGTTTATTGCTGTGGAATGCCACGCCTTCCCTGGCAATACTTTTGTGTGCTCTATGGAGCTTCTGGTGCCACAGAGCTCTTTTGATAAAAATAAATTGTTTATTCTTTAAAGCTTCTGCAAGGCCCTTCTTGTTTCTAGACGGGGTTTTGACCATAACCCCCCACTAGAGGGCAGTTTTTTGGAAGTATTTATGGGACTGGTGCGCTTTTGAAACTCCCAGTTTATGACAGAAGCATTAGGAGAGGGGGCAACCTTCATGCCCACAACCAGTGTTGAGTTGGCAGTGAACCCAAAATGCATATTTTGGGAGTGAAGGGATAAAATTGGATACCAAGAAGACACAGAGATGGGGAGAACATGTAGGCTGGAAGGAGATGTTGAAGGAGGGCAGAGTATAAGCACGAGGTGCCTTCACGGAGCATGTGCACCAAATTAGAGGCACTAATAAAAGTCTTTGGGAGGTTTGAGAAGAGTCGGGGTCTTCAGAGAAAGATGAGAGGAAATAACGGGACAAGGAAGTTGGGAGAAAGTTGGAAGAGTGGAGAAGGGCTTTGGAAGGTAGAGGATTGAAGATGAAGAGGAAGAAGATGAAGAAGAAGACAGAATATGTGAGGTTTAGTGATGATCAGGATTCAGTTGTTAGCCCATGGAGAAGAGCCGCTGAAAAGAGTGGATGAGTTTAAATATCGGGGATCAGTGGTAGACCAAGATGGACAATTAGATGTAGAGATGACTCATAGAGTGCAGTGTGGATGGAACAATTATAGAAGCTATCGGAGGATTGTGGGATTGAAGAATTAGGTGAAGGTTAAAGGTCAGGTTTTTAATATGGCGGTGAGACCAGCAATGATGGATGGAGCTGAGACATGAGCAGTAAAGGAGGCTCTGGAGAAGAAGTGAGATGAGGCAGAAATGAGAAGATGGAGATGCATGTGTGGAGTTACAAAAGAGGACCGAATAAGAAATGAGACCATCAGGGGTACAACAGGAGTGGGTGAGAAATCTAAGAAAGGACAGGAAAGGAGGGTGAGGTGGACATGTGATGTGGAGAGACAAAGAATATGTAGGCAAAAGAATGATGGGAATGGGAGTTCAGGGGAAGAGAAAGCGAGGGAGGCCAAAGCAGAGGTGGATGGGTAAAGGAAAAGGAGGAAGGAGGGGGGCTTGACTGGCGAGAAGGTGCAGTTGTAGGGAGAAGGTTGATCAGGAGCGTCAACCCCCCATAGAAATGGGAAAAGATGAAGTTAGAAGAAGAAGAAGAAGTTGTGTGGACCTGTGATGAGGGCAAACAATGAATTTGTGGGCAAAAGAATGATGGGAATGGAAGTCCAGGAAGGGCGGCACAGTGGCGCAGTGGTAGTGTTGCTGCCTCGCAGTTAGGAGACCCAGGTTCGCTTCCCGGGTCCTCCCTGCATGGAGTTTGCATGTTCTCCCCGTGTCTGCGTGGGTTTCCTCCCACAGTCCAAAGACATGCAGGTTAGGTAGACTGGCGATTCTAAATTGGCCCTAGTGTGTGGTTGGTGTGTGTGTGTGTGTGTCCTGCGGTGGGTTGGCACCCTGCCCGAGATTGTGTTGGCTCCAGCAGACCCCCGTGACCCTGTCTTCGGATTCAGCAGGATGGAAAATGGATGGATGGAAGTCCAGGAGAAGAGAAAGCGAGGTGGGTCAAAGCAGAGGTGGATGGATAAAGTCAAAGAAGATCTGAAGGAAATGGGTCTGACTGGTGAGGAGGTGCAGGACTGGGATGAATGGAGAAGGATGATCAGGAACATCGACCCCACATAGAAGAGGGAAATGAGGAAGAAGTGAGGCAGCCTTGAAAATGGCTAAAATATAAATATTAAACTAAAGGCTTTCTCCTTGTGCTCTCATAACACCCACAGCCTGGTGCCATTTGAGTGTGTGGACCCCGGGGTTTGGGGGGGTCTGCCCAGGTTTGGATTCTTGAATTGAGAGGGTGGGGTTGCACTCTGTTGAAATCCCTGCAGGCCATTGTCACCTTTTCTTACAGATGTCTTGTGCCCGTCCCGAGGGTAACCTGATCACAGTGGGACGGAGTGACAACATCGGCAGCGACACCCCGCTTTGAACACGGAAGAGTTTACACATAAATAAAGAGTGGCCTTCGGAGCTGAAAGGTGCAGCTTAAGCTGACAGCCCATCTCAAAAACCAGATTTTCTAGATTGTGATTAGTCGGGGGGGTTGGGGTGGGGGGCCCGGTAAAGAATGTACTCCTTTCAGTAATGTTCTGTACTTAACCGAGCGATAATAACGCCCAGGCGGTTCACTGTGTACCTGAAACCCCCCCGATTGACCCGCACTCGGTGTCTGGGACAGTCATGGTGACTCAGAGGTGACAGCTGCTCGCTCTCAGGTCCAAACGCGTTTTTTTGTCTGTTTCTTTGTTTTTCCTTTCAATTGCAGTTTTTGTGCATCCTGCTACCTCAGCCATTCCCACCAACCTCCGCCCTGGGGGGTCCATTCAGGCCGAGAATCTCCTCTGCCAACACCTGCAAGGTGAGATTAAAGGAAAGAAGCTGCCTGAGGGAAAAATTCCAAGACAAACAAAAAGGTGGTAATTTTGGAGTGCCCCACCCGCAGAACTGATGATGGGTGGGGTGGGGGGGTGACATTTGGGGGCCCCACAATGCCTTGTGCATATTTGTGAAGCACTTTAAGCTTGAGGAATGGGGTTCTGTACATCAAATCTTCAATTGTAAGTGCATTGTACCATTCAGATGGGAGCGGGTCCGTCCATCCGTTCATCCCCCCTTCCATCCATCCGTTCATCCCCCCTTCCTTCCGTCTGTTCATCCCCCCTTTTTTATTTATTTTTTTTTTTTTTTGCAGGAGCACATTAATGACGACAGTCAATTCGACGGTACCCGACTGGGACCACACTGAGCGCCCGCACCCATGTGACTGCCGTGAGCCTCACAATGCTAGGAGGGTCACCAGAGATACACTCACAGTTGAGCCACAAGGGGGCAGCACAGCGTGAATCCACTGCTCTATGAATGGCTGTGAGCAGACAGTAGTAGGGAAAGACCCATTCAAGCTCTAAATCTGCTCATTCCATTGCAGGGTTAATCCCGGGCAGGAAACGAAGCAACATCCAGTTGGCATCTCCTGCGCCTCGTCTCTGGTCAGCGACAGCATCATGTGTGTGGAATCGGACATGCAAGTAAGAATTTCACTGCACTCTGGACATGTAAAAATAATAAACAAGGATAATTCTTTACATTTATATAGCGCCTTTCTCACTAGTCAAAGCGCTTCAGTGAGTGGGCGGTGCTGCCCACCTGGATGATGTGACGTCAGACATTTTGAGCCAGTATGCTCACCACAGAAGAGCTATCAGGTGTTGAAGGTGAGAGCCAGTTAGAGACAGGGAATGATTAGGGGGCCAGAATGACTAGGCCGTGGTGGGCACCGTAGCCAGGACATCGGGATACCCCCTACTCTTCACAAAGGATGCCCAGAGATCCTTAATGACCACAGAGAGTCAAGACCTCGTTGTCACGTCACATCCGAAGAACGGCACCATTTTTACAGCACAGTGCCCCCGTCACTGCACTGGGGCATCCACATTCAGACCACTGGGTGAGTGCCCCCTACTGGCCTCACATGCACTTCTTCCAAAAGCCACCCAAACTTTTACATTTCCATAGCGCTTTTCTCACTACTCAGATAGTGAGGGTGGAGCCACTTTAGCCACCACTAATGTGCAGTACCCACCTGAATGATGTGACGGCAGCCATTGTTGTGCCAGTCTGCTTACCCACACATTAGCTGTTAGGTGGTGTAGGGGGAGAGAGAGATAGCCAGTTAAAGACACGGGATGAGCGGCGGGGGGGGGCAGAATGACCAGGTCATGGTCATGGTGGGTCATTTAGCCTGGACATCGGGGTACACCCTGCTCTTTATGAAGGATCTTTTATGGCCATAGAGAGTCAGGACCTCATCTGAAGGACGATGCCATTTTTACAGCACAGTGTCCCCATCACTGTACTGGTGGCTTTGAGATCCACATTCAGACCACAGCGCCCCCCCCCGGCTTTACCAACACCTCCTCCATCAGCAACCCAAGCTTTTTCCTAGATGGTCTGCTTGGTGTGTGTGTGTGCCCTGCGGTGGTCTGGCGCCCTGCCTGGGGTTTGTTTCCTGCCTTGCGCCCTGTGTTGGCTGGGATTGGCTCCAGCAGACCCCCGTGAGCCTGTAGTTAGGATATAGAGGGTTGGATAATGGATGGATGGATGGTCTCCTGTCCAAGTCCTGGCCGGGCCTGACTGTGCTTAGCTGCAGCTGGGTGACCTCTTCTGAAGTGCAGGTGGGATGGCATTTCTTATCTAACTCTCTGTTGTACTCCCTGCACCTTTTCTGCCTTTCTTTATCTGAGACAGCAGCGTTTTCTAGAACATTCTGCTTTGATCAGCCAAATGTGACTGAAGTGTCTGAAGAAAAGCCCACAAGTGCAGTGGGAGAGCATGCAGCAGTCAGGATTGAATGTTATTTTTTTATTGGATTTCCATCCATCCATTTTCTAACCCGCTGAATCCGAATACAGGGTCACGGGGGTCTGCTGGAGCCAATCCCAGCCAACACAGGGCACAAGGCAAGAACCAATCCTGGGCAGGGTGCCAACCCACCACAGTTTATTGGATTTAATACACTTAATTAATCTCTGAGGGGAAGTTGTCTTTTCACATGACCTTTAGGGGTCAGAGCACAGGGTCAACTGTTGTGAATTTTATGGTTCTTACTGTAAAGTGTGGACCACCCATTAAGCCAGGCTGACCCCACACCATCGCCTGCCATTCAAGCAGGTGACGGGACTCACCTCAGGGTGAAGCTCTCAGTCTGACGTGGGCCTTGAAATGATGGCATTGTGTTCTTGTCCTAGTTGTTATTGTTAGAAAATGGTAAGACAACGAAAAAGATTTGGGGGTCCAACCCAGCACCCCGTACACTTGGTTCGCAAAGAAAAAAAATCAAATAAATGGTCAAAAGGACTTTTCAGACAAGAGTTCAAGATGGAACTGGTAAAGATGGCGGAGCTTCCGGTTTTCAGCCTTCCCAGCAGGAAGGGGCAGGGCCAGGTGGGCGGACCCCAGAAGTGACATCAGAGATGTTACCGCTGTCAATCATCTGGTCTGCAGAGGGAGGAAGAAAGGAATTCAAATGCAGCGGCAACCCCTGGTGTGACGGTATAATTACAGGCACTTGAGCCCTTCAGCCGTCCCCTATGCACACGTGTGTGACACTACTTACTGCAGTGGTTCTCAACCTGTCGGGCAGGGGGGCGCAAAGTAACAAAAAGGGGGGCGCGAAGATGTGAAAAAAAGAAAACAAGAATCAAAAATATGAAAAAAACATCTGTTGAAACCAAAACAAATGAACTTAAACTACATTCTGATACTAGAACAATAAATACAGAGTTAGATAAATGTCGATAAAAGTGAAGTAGGTATAATAAAATATACATCTACATTTCAAAAAAATGTTAGTGGGGGGGCGATTAAAACTGTTATGAAAACTCGGGTCGCAAATACTTAAAGGTTGAGAAACGCTGACTTACTGTCTTAATCCTCAATGCACAAGTAGGCAGTGTGTGACCCTGAAACACAATGCAGCAGAAAGACAACAGAGGCCATACGGCGGCGTCTTCAGAAGTAGTCGAACCCCGGCGCTTTTTACACATTTTATTATGTGACAGCCGTGTGCTAAAATCAGTTCATTTTTACCCTCACTGGGCGACATTCAAGATCCTAGAATGACAAAGCGAAAACAAGATTTTAGGAATTTGTTCAAATTGAATAAAATGAAAAACATGAAATATAACACTGACATGGTGGCATGGTGGCATAGTGGCATAGTGGCATAGTGGCAGCACTGTTGCCTCACAGAAAGGAGACCAGGCTTCACATCCTGGGTTCTCCCCGTGTGTCTGTATGCGTGTGTGTGTGTGAGAGAGAGAGGGAGTGTGTGTGTGGATGTGAGTATATGTGTGCGTGTGCGGGTGTGTGTGAGTTTGTGTGTGTTTGGTGCGTGTGTATGTTTGTGTGTGTGTGTGTGTGTGTGTGTGTGTGTGTTTGGTGTGTGTGTGTGTGTGTGGTGTGTGTGTGTGTGTGTGTGTGAGTGTGTGCGTGTGCATGTGTGTGTGAGTTTGTGTGTGTTTGGTGCATGTGTGTGTGCGTGTGTGTGTGTGTGTGTGTGTTTGGTGTGTGTGTGTGTGTGTGTGTGTGTGTGTTTGCCCTGCGATGGACTGGCACTCTGCCCAGGGTTTGTCCCTGCCTTGCACCCTGTGCTAGCTGGGTTATGCTCTAGAACCCTGAACCCCACCCCACACCTGCCAAGTCCCTGGTCTGGACTGAGTGGGCATCACACTGACACAAGTCCTCTCAGGTCAGGGCAGGTTGGCAAGCAGGCACTGGTACAGCTCATTAGCGCGCCCATCACATGATGAAACAGCTGAGGATCCAGACAGACACGCAGTCCTGTCCCTGCTTCCAAAAATGAGCATTCATCTGCCAAGGTCAGGTGTTACGTGGGTATCTCCCTTGGCCTGGTCCTCAACAATGACCCTCAGGGAATCGCGCCACATGGCCGTAGTGCCATAACTGACACCCCCTCACAATGCAACGTCCTGTGACAGATAAAAAATTGGCTCAAGTGCATCCCATTTCATTGATCATCCTTGAGATGTTCTACCACCTTGTTTGGGGTCCACCTGTGGTCCTTTCAGCTGACTGGACTTATTAGGAATGGCGCACAGCTGTCTAGAGGAGGTCCCACAGGCGTTGCCTGCAGAGCGCAGATTCATCATTGCATTGAGGCTCACATCTGGCCATCTACAGAAATTCTCTGATAATTTCTCCATCATGGGGGGTGGGATCTTGGGAGCATGTGCTGATAGAACCCACCACAGGACAAACCACCTCAGGATCCCAGATTAGGACCTAAGTGCCGCCATGCAACAGGTGATACCTCAGCACTACACGGGTTCAGATGGAGGCGTGAGGTTTGTTTTATGGTGGCTGGAGTGCCAGTCCTGCCACCAGACCCCCAAGTTTTCCCTGCATGTTGAATCCTAGGCCACATTAAATAATGAAGAGGGGTCGGAGTACAAGAAGGTCATGGAGGACAAGCAGCAACTCAGCATCAGCGAGACAGAAGAGCTGCTGGTGGACTTGTGGGTTGCAAAGGAGCCTCTGAGACCATTTGGTGTGTTGTGTGGAAGTGGTGCAAAGTTACAAGGACCAGCACACTGGACTGGTCTGACCATCCAATGGCGATGAACAAGAAGGGCCAGAGCAGAGTGGCCTTCATGAGGGGGCTTTTGATGTGGGGAAATGTTCTGCCAGTCCATAGTAGCCTGTATGGTGGTCTACACTCCAGTTTCCTGGGGAAGCAACTCAAGGGGGACCTCAAGGAGGAGTGTGCCTTTGACCCCAACACCATGCAGGGCATTGTACTGTACATAGAGGGGGTCTTGACTGCTGGGGCAACAGGAGCCAGTGATGTTTTTGACTGTGAGGGCGTCCACTGCTGCCTGCATTACAAGTCCCACCGCAGACTTAGGTGCACCTCGTCTATCTCTATGGCGTGACGTCGGGTGGGCTGCCACTCCTTCACACTTGACACTTGTACCCAATAGCACCCAGAGAATGTGTGACCAGTCGGGGAAACGCAAACATGGGTCCACGTGGTGTCATCACGTCTCCTTTAGTTGGCACGCCATGCAGCTCATACAACAGCAAACCCCAAGTCTGCTTTAGAAGTCAAATCTACAGACTACGTTATGGTGGCACAGTGGTCAGGGCTGCTGCTGCCCCACACTTCCTGGGACGCGGGTTCACATCTCTTGCCCAGCCAGACCTTTTGTGAAGTTTGCACATTCACCCCGTGTTTTAATGGGGCAGCTCAATGGCGTCTTTTACGTGGCACGCCCTGAGTGTGCCCTGTGGTAGGCACATTATGCCCATTGGCATCAGGAGCCATTTTGCGACTCCCTACACCTCTGGAAAGGACTGAAGAATGGGAACTGAATCTGTCAGTCTTGTCGTACTGTGAGTGCTGTGCAGAGTGGAGGCAGACCCTCTGTGTTTTTCCCAGTTAATTCTGGGGTTCGTCAGGGGTCTGTTTTTGCTCCTACTCTGTTCAGTGCTTCTATGGAGTGGGCATTGGGCAGAGTCATGGGGTCTAGCAACTGTGGGGCATCCATTGGTAAAGAGAGAGTCACTGATCTTGACTTTGCTGATGATGCTGTGATCTTTGTAAAGTTAATGGAGGCTCTGATCGGGGCTCTCGAGAGACTGAGCGAGGTGTCTGAGGGTCTGGGCTTGTGAGGGTCCTGATAAAAACCAACATCCAGGCCTTTAATGACCTCTTGGGCACAGCAGTGTGTCTGTCTGCAGAGAGAGTGTCGACCGCGTCGAAAGGTTTATTTGGATGTCTCTGCAAAAGGACGAAGGTCCAAGTCTTTAGAGTCCTGGTGCTTCCTGTCTCTGACACATGGATGCTATCCAGTGACATGAGATGAAGACTGGACAGCTTGTGTCTCTTCAGTGAATCCTTGGGTTCCGCTGGTTTGACTTTGTGTTACTCATGGAGTCCCAAATGAGCCACATGACCTGCATTGTGAGGAAGCACCAGTTACGGCACTATGGCCATGTGGCACCATTACCCGAGGGTGATTGATGAGGACTTAAGTGCCTCAACCAGACCAAGGGGACGCCCATGTAACACCTGGCTGAGGCAGATAGATGGTCATTTCTGGGGGGTGTCTGCCTGCCAACCGGGACCCCAAGCTGGTGAGTCATGTGGTGGGTAGGTGAAGCGTGCTGTACCAGTGCCTGATCTGAACCCTGAGTCTCGTCATCTGCATCCCATTCTCAGCTCAGTCCGTGCTGAGTAGCAGATCTGCACCTGGTGCCCAATGTCTCAATGGTGCACTCTTGAGAATTCTCCACATGCCAACCTCTTACCCACTGGAGAAAGAGCAGACAGCCTGGGTGACCTCACGTTGCCCAACTGGGCCTGGTGCTGGAATCTGCACCTTCACCTAGCTTTCACTCCAAAGATGAGTCACCCGTGCAATGAAACAAAATCCAAAGCAGAAAAACTGATTTCATGATTTATTCTTCTTAACTTCTGTCAGATTTCTTTAGATGGATTCCAAGAATGAAGGGTCTCTGGCCAGCACAGGCCGTAACGATGGAAGGCCCAGTCAGTTAAGTCTCCTGCCATACATGTGTCCTTCTGCATTGGCAGTAAGTCACAGTGCCATCTGACTGTTAGCTGGATTCGCATACACCACTAACTAAGCCTTGGTGGGCCCCTCATTTAGCTCTGCCACACTCCACCCCTAACCTTTAACCATTTTCTGACACCTGCCTTCACTTCTCCTTCACTTCTTCTCTGGCCTGAAACCCAACAGTGACAACACACTGCATGATGAAGAGTACGAGCAACCAAGAATTTTATTGTCCTCACCTTATAAAGCCATATACACACTCACCGGGCATATTTTAGGACCACCATAATAATCCTGGGCAGGCCCGCTTTTGCTCTCCAAGCAGCCTCAGTTGTTCCTGTCGTGGATTCCACAAGATGTGGCAAACATTCCTTTGAGATTCTGCTCACACAGTCTCTGCGCACTCATCTCCTGTTCCACCACATCTCAAAGGTGTTCTGCTGGATTCAGATCTGGCGACTGAGAAGACCACTGAAGACCATGGAACCCATTGTCATGTTCATGAAACAAGACCGCTTTAGCTTTGTGACTTGGTGTACTATCATGCAGAGATGAGCCATTAGAAGATGCTGGCCATGGAAGTCACTCAGTTAAACCGTGGCATTCAAGTGATGATGGACTGATATTACAGTAATGGGCCAAAATATGCCAAGAAAACATTCCCCTACACCATTACAAGGCCACCAGCACCAGATACAAGGCAGGTTGGGTTCATGGATTCCTGGTGCTGGCACCAAAGTCTGGCCCTACCATCTGTGTGCCTCATCACACCAAGCCACGTTTTTTCCAGTCTTCCAGTCTGTCAAGTTTTGGTGAGCCTGTGCCCACCACAGCCACAGCTTCCTGTTCTTGGATGACAGGAGTGGAACAAGACGTGGTCTTCTGCTGTTGTAGCTCATCCGCCTCAGGGTTTCTGAGATGCTTTTCTGCTCCCCACAGTTGCACATGGTGGTGATCTGAGTTACCATAGCCTTTCTGTCAGCTTGTTGTCCTCTGACAGCTCTCATCACCAAGGTGTTACCATCCACCTAGTGGCAGTTTTGTGCCCCATTCTGAACTCTGGAGACTGTTGTGCATGAAAAACCCAGAAGATCACAGAGATACTCAAACCAGTCCATCTGGCACCAACAAGTCAAACCTCCGTCAGAACCCCTGAGCTCACATGATGGTGTTTGATGTGGACGTGAAGTGAAGCACCTGACCTGTGTCTGTGCAGTTTCATGCATTGCATTGCTGCCACGTGATTGGCTGATGAGACAGGGGCATTGATTCGCAGGTGTGCTGGTGCTCCTAGACATTTCTATTTATTTATTATATAATGCCTCGTCTGTCTTTATTTCTCATCTAGTGCCCTTCATACCTATCTACCTATTACATTGTTTTTGTCCTTTCTAGCCTGTAGTGCTTTTCCTTTCTATTTATGTAGTATACAATGTTTTCATTTTTATTACATGGCACATTTCTGTTGTTACACATGTGCTCATGGATTTGCAGTCAATATGGGACGGAATTCCAGGCCAGGGGTTAACAAAGTGCAGTAATGCCTTTTCTTTAAACCATAAAGACCATCTGAAGGGTAGACCACCTGAAGTCTGCCAGGTTCCACTTCCTCCTCCATCGTGCAGTGTTTTAATATGAATCTTTTGCTTGTATAGTGCCTTTTATATCCATCTACTATTGTGCCATTACAGAGCGTCATTTACAACTATCTGTTATATGATGCATTTAATTCAATATAGTGCCTTTCACATCTTTATTTTCATTCTATGGCGCCTTTCATATCTGAATCCTGTCATTCTATTATATGGCACCTTTCACATCGATCTGTCTCTTATTTAGCGCTTTTCATACCTCCTGTCACTCTGTCATAAAGCCCCTTGTTATATAGCGCCATGTACCTAATTCATATTTGGCCTTGTCTGTGTGTCTGCCATCTTTGTATTCCATATCTGTCTATTGCCTAACAGTTTCAGTTTTATGTACTGTATAGTGCCTTCCCTATCTATCTCAGGCTTTCTTTCCGGGTTGCTGAAGCAGTCCACGTGAGGGGTCCTTTTCGGTGGTCTTGGCATTCACCTCACTTTCATTGTGATGCCATTTTACTGAATATCAGAGAACTGGAGGGCACAGCCGTTGGCATTTCACTGCCCGCCAGGATCTCCACAACTGCTTGATAAACGCAATTTGCATAATCGGCGATTTCCATTTAGAATGAGATAAAGTGTGATATCAGTTACTAAATGTAAAACAGAGAAGAGCCATCAAGTGATAACACCTTAGCCCCCCCTCATTTAGTCACCAAACTTCCCTGATGCCAGTCACAGGTTGGCACGGTGGTCCTGCAGCCCATCGTCTTCCTCGTCTGGCTGTGCCTCTCTTGCACTATCTGTCCACTTTTACTGACAGCAGAACACACTCAAGGCCCTTTTTTCATTTGCTAATGTACTCTCGTAAAAGGCGCTATATAAACACTGAGATTGCTGTGCTAAGCATTCATTAAACTTCCAGTGCAGTGAAGCACAAACAATTAATGCAGTGTCTCCCCCTAGTGGGTAATCCACAAGACTGCATCCCTGAAGGCCCCTCATTTTTGTCCCCAACATTGACTTGTTTTTTTTTGTCACCCAGTTGGTGACACGTCAGATGTCAGAAATGACTTGGGATGACTTTCTTCACAAGCAGGTCTCAGATGATGGATGGACGGACAGACGGGCACTTGATGAAGCAATGGCTCCTGTCTCAAAGCCCTTCTCCCACCTGCACTGAGATCAGATTACATTTCAAACACAAAGGACGCTCAGATGTCACTTTGACTGTTGCCCCTACACCCCATCTGGCTGGACCCAAAGAGGCCAGGGGTGACTCTGCCATGCCACTATAGAAATGTCACCAACAAGGATTTGCCTGTCACTGTAGACTTGGCCTGACTCCAGTGAAAACAGACCAGGCAGCCCAGTGGTGAAGGAGGCTGTGAGAAAATCTGCCATGCTGGCCGTCCCCATGTCCCGTCGCCCGGCTTTGATGTCACACAAGTGAAAGACTAAAAAAAAAAAAGAAAATGTGGGCACCATAAAGGCTCCACTTTCATGGGAACTCATCTGTGGTGAATGAGAATGTGAAATGTCCTTGGTCAGTAACTGAAATATGAACCCCCTGTCCCCCCATATAGTGTTTTTTTAACCACTACAAACCCTGCAGCACAAGAAGGTAAGGTGACCCACTATAGGAGTACAAGGGGGAGCGGGGATGGAGCCAGGAGCTGAATTTGGGTGCCTGAGTGGTTCCAACACATTTCCCATGAGTCACAGCAGTGCTATGTGAATGTCAAAGGTCACACCGAGCAGGTGGGGCGGGGCTTGAAGTAAGAGGGTGAGGAAGGAGCTGTCTTGCTTCTGACTCTTCACCAGTCAGACAGGAGGACGAGGTGTGGTGACATGGCTGTGGGTGCGGAGAGCGACAAACTGGGAGTAATAGAGAGGCCAAGTGCATGTGTGTGTGAGTGTGTGTGCGTGTGTGTGTGTGCGTGGGTCTGTGTGTGTATGTCTGTGTGTGTGTGTCTATGTGTCTGTGTGTTTCCGTGTCTATGTGTGTGTGTGCCTGTCTGTGTGTGTGTGTGTGTGTGTGTGTGTGTGTCTGTGTCTATGTGTCTGTGTGTCTGTGTGCGTGTGTGTGTGTGTGTGCCTGTCTGTGTGTGTGTGTCTATGTGTCTGTGTGAGTGTGTGCATGTGTGTGTGTGTATGTCTGTGTGTGTGTGTGCGTGTGTGTCTGCGTGTGTGTGCGTGTGTGTCTGCGTGTGTGTTTGGTGTGTGTGTGTGTGTGTGTGTGTGTGCTCCTCTTTAGCTGCTGCTTTAGAACTGAACCCCAAATTCTTCTTCTTCTTGGTGGTTGGCCAACCAACTTTAACTCTTTGAGGGCTGAATATTTTTTTCCGCGGCCGGCAGCCTGAGCTAAAGGCTGATCTGGCCAGAGAATGAAGCAAAGGCGCAAAGTGAAATACTCTGTGGACAACATTTTGCATATTGTTGCTGAATTGGACTCTGACTTATTGGACTTCTGATTTCGATGCAAATGATCTGGAGATGGAAAACGAAAGTTTTGACGTAGCAGCATCAGCTGATTGGTCCCCAGCTGATCGTAGAGCTGGTGGTGTAGTGTCCGGCACTCCTACATGTCATTATACGAAATGTTGACATCCGCCTCGAAAGACTTGAAGCTGTGTGAGTGCCCCCTACTGGCCCGGGGTGTGAAGTGGGCCTTCCAGAGGTGGAGCAGAGGTGACGTCAGGGGGCTTCCTCCGCCACGTTACCAACTGCCTGACCATCGTTCCCCACCCTCAAGTATTCCATGAGATCAATTTCGACCATTTCTAAAATGTGTTTCTCCACATCTTGTATGTTTTATGTTAGAACTGATAAGCAGTGTCAGTGTTTCTAATCAGGTGTCACTGCTTTGATGACAAAAATCTCTGATTTGCAAAGACCTTCAGGGAATTTAACACAATTAGATGTCACTTTTTCAAACGAAGCTCCTCATACGTCTTCATTCAGTGCCTGTAGCCCCTCAGTTAACACTTGGCACGCCTGTGTGGGTGAAGGCGGATGTCACCTAATGCCACCTCCGAGGGCTAGAGGGCGCTAATCAGTCACACACGTCGACAAGACTCACCGCCACGCCTGGACTGCAGTCATCTGCTGTCTCTAAATGATGATGCCACGGAGGGGGGGCTACACTCGAGTTCTAGAAAGATCTCAAGGAGGCACCTGAGCACCATCTGGAGGGCCGAGAGTAGAGGGTCCGAGTGCTTCTAGCAAAGAGAGAAATGTCAGTTTTTGAGTTTTGGAAACCTTTCTGAGCAGACGTTGTCACTTTGTCATCGTGGGCTACTGAGTGCGCATTAATTGTCCATTCATAATTAAATCCCCAACACAGTAAAGTGCAGGCCGTTAAGGGGTCTGCATGCTTTCTGAATCCTCCGGGGTCAGCACTTTTTTCTTGTCTTTGTCACAGCTGTATATTCACAGTACAAAAAAAAAATTCCAAGCCCTAAACGCTTGATGGGAGTTACACAAGGACGCTTTTCAAAAAATGCCCAGCACCTAGAGGTCACCTCACAATAGGGGTCCGGTGGTGAACTGGGAGGGTGACTGGGGGCCTGCTTGTATATGACTCTTTACTCAGCAGTCATTGCAGCGCTGTATTGACATTTGGTATTTGCAGAGCCTGAGTTGGAGTTGTGACCTCGCTTAGGGACACAAGGGGGTGTGGGGGGTGGTCCGGCTATGAACTGGAGGTCTTTTTGTTTTGACTATTCTGTCTATGAGTCTTAGTCGTGCCGTATGAATGATGGAGTAGCAGGTGTGATGTCGAGATAGCGACCTGAGGTGGGACAGTGATGGGGTGCCTGCTTGCCTTGGCCATTTTACCCAACATGCATTGCAGGGCTGTGTACATTTGTTTGTATCCTGCATAAGATTTGTGTACAAAATGAAGCCTGGACTTTAATACCGTGATCTTAATTTAGGGAGCCACATATAATAAGAACAAAAAGGCAAGGGACACAGTTGATGAACTTTTTACTTGATGGAGCAAAATTAGCAAATTTAAAAAGTAGGAAAAATAAACGGTGTGGAAAAGAGCCTGTGGACATCCTTCTACTGTTTAGGGTTAAACATTCACTCCAGGATCAAATTTGATTTAACTTCTTATAAACTAAGGCACACAAGTGACAGTTTTGTGGATGTGTGGTGTGTAGAAGGGGTAGGGTGTGCTATAGCGGGGTGGGGGGGGGATTGAAACTCAGCTTATAACTCATTGTTTAAAAAATTATAAAATGGAAGCAGAAGGTAATTGAGTACAAGTAATGATCTGGGAACAATACTGGAAATCTGGGCTACACGTAAATGGTTGGGGGTGGTACTGAGGAGGGGATTAGAAAAAAATGAAATATTTATATGACGACTGTGTGTGGGGTTACAAGGGGTTAATGTGTATGTCGGGGGTAGTCTCTAATTTTTATGGTGGCTCATCAGTGTTACCCTGGAATCACCCCCAGATGTGCCGGAAGTCCTCTGTAGGGCTCTGCAGCTCCCCCTGGCCACGCCCACAGAACCCAACAAGGCTGTTCCAAACTCCAATTCCCAGCATGCCCAGCAGGGCTGCCTTCTAGTGTCCCAGGATAGGTAGTGCCTCGCAGATGCTCTTTCCCCCAGTCCTTCCATCCAGGTGGCTCTGCAGCTCCCCCTAGCGGCCCCCCACAGAATCCAACAGGGCTATCCCAAACTCCAACTCCCTGCACGCCCTGCGGGAATCCGTGGTGCCAGAGCCACCCAGCAGGGGAGCAGCATCCCAGGAAAGGTAGTGCCTTACAGGGGCTCTCTCCTTCCATCCAGCTGGCGTCTCAGCCGGGTAATGGCCGAGTCTGCCCATCATGACTTAAAGTCCCAAGGGCAAGCAGTGTGGCGTGGTGTTCAGTTTCCATCCTTGTTACATGTGTGTGTCTGGGTAAGTGTGGGGGCTTGGCTCAAAGATGGGTGGGGAGTCAGGGTCAGACATGGCAGAGTAGGGCCTGCTAGTTTCAGACTCCTTACCCACAAGCCACTGCAGCACTGTTACATGAGTAACTTTCAGCTCACCAGGAAACGGGTTCATCTTAAACTCCCGAGCTCTCATTTCTCACTTAAGGTGCCAAGGGCAGGCAGTGTGGCTTGGTGGCCAAGACTTTTGACTTCAAACCCTGAGGTTTTGAGTTCAAATCTTGCTGAGTGACCCTGAGCAAGTCAGCATCTGGAACATTCACCTGTGACTCCAGCAGCATGTGCCAGTCTGTACACTCAAAGCAGCCCCTCAGAGACTCTCTGGCCTTGGGCATCCATTTCCTGAATGATCGAATTGTCGCAGATTCTGGCTGTAGATAAACCAGATAGGTCTGACTTACCCAGGGGCAGCAAAGAATTACTGCATATGTTAGTCTTTTAAATTGAAATACCTAAATAAGGGGGCGGCTGACACCCACGCTACGTCAGTGCGGAAATGCTTCCTTGATGCTGGTGTGACTCAGGTCCAGTGTTTTATTTTCCCTTGTGGGACTTTCAACTTCTTCTTCTTCTTCTTCTTCTTTCGACTGCTCCCGTTAGGGGTTGCCACAGCAGATCATCTTCTTCCATATCTCCCTGTTCTCTCCATCTTGTTCTGTTACACCCATCATCTGCATGTCCTCTCTCACCACATCCATAAACTTTCTCTTAGGCCTTCCTCTTCTCCTCTTCCCTGTCAGATCTATCCTTAGCATCCTTCTCCCAATATACTCATCATCTCTACTCTGCACATGTCCAAACCAACACAATCTCGTCTCTCTGACTTTGTCTCCCAACCATCCCACCTGAGCTGACCCTCTAATGTCCTCATTTCTAATCCTGTCCATCATCGTCAAACCGAATACAATTCTTGGAATCTTTAACTCTGCCACCTTCAGCTCTGTCTCCTGCTTTCTGGTCAATGCCACCTTCTCCACCCATATACCATAGCTGGTCTCACTATCGTCCTGTAGACCTTCCCTTTCACACTTGCTGATACCCGTCTGTCACCAACCAGTCCTGACACTTTTGACGTCCTATATAAAAACCTGTCAAGTGGGAGGACATGTTGACATGACTGAAATCCAACAACAAAACCGTCAGGGTGTCAGTTCTGTAATTGTGTGACAGTCTTGTGAGTGACGTCAACACACCACTTTGGGCACTTTCCATCCTTTCTTACATGTCCGAGTCTGGTCATGTGTGGGGGGGATTGGCTCAGAGACGGGTGGGAAGTCAGGATTGGACATGGTAGAGTAGGGCCTGCTACTTTCAGACTCCTGACCCACAAGTCACTGCAGTACTGTGTGAATGGCAGCATGTGGTCAGATGTGGGGGCCTCGCTTAGGATCACAGGGTCTGAAATGGTCTTGGTTTCAGGTTCATTACCCATGAGTGATTGCAGCACAGCCTATAGGTGGGACCACATGACTGAACTTTTGACTTTTGATGTTTGCTTCTTCTGCAAACTGTGCAAAAATAATAATGGTAATAATAATAATAATAATGCATTTTACTTATATAGCGCCTTTCCCATGCTCAAAAATGGCATGCAATTGAGCAGAATAGGCCATTGCCCTTTTTTAACTTGGAAGTGAAGCTAAACAGCCCAAGAGGCCATGGAGGATGCCATCATCTATATGCTACAGCGATCCCTCTCCCACTTGGACAGAGGCAGTGGTGCTCTAAGAATTATGTTTCTGGACTTCTCTAGCGCCTTCAACACCATCCAACCTCTGCTCCTCAGGGACAAGCTGACAGAGATGGGAGTAGACTCTTACCTGGTGGCATGGATCGTGGACTATCTTACAGACAGACCTCAGTATGTGCATCTCGGGAATGGCAGGTCTGACATTGTGGTCAGCAGCACAGGAGCACCGCAGGGGACTGGACTTTCTCTGGTCCTGTTCAGCCAACATACATCAGACCACCAATACAACTCGGAGCCTTGCCACGTGTAAACGTTCGCTGACAACACTGCCATAGTGGGCTGCATCAGGAGTGGGCAGGAGGAGGAGTACATGAACCTAATCAAGGACTTTGTTAAATGGTGCGACTCAATCCACCTACAACTGAACACCAGCAAAACCAAGGAGCTGGTGGTGGATTTTAGGAGGACCCCGTGATCATCAGAGGTGACTGCGCAGAGGGTACACACCTATAAATATCTGGGAGTGCAGCTGGATGATAAATTGGACTGGACTGCCAATACTGATGATCTGTGTAAGAAAGGACAGAGCCGACAATACTTCATTAGAAGGCTGACGTCCTTCAACATCTGCAATAAGATGCTGCAGATGTTCTATCAGACGGTTGTGGCGAGCGCCCTCATCTACACGGTGGTGTGCTGAGGAGGCAGCATAAAGAAGTGGGACGCCTCACGCCTGGACAAACTGGTGAGGAAGGCAGGCTCTATTGTAGGCACAGAGCTGGACAGTTTGACATCCGTGGCAGAGCGACGGGCGCTGAGCAGACTCCTGTCAATCATGGAGGATCAACTGCATCCACTGAACAGGATCATCTCCAGACAGAGGAGCAGCTTCAGCGACAGACAGACTGCCGTCACCGTCCTGCTCCACTGACAAACTGAGGAGACCCCACACTATGCGACTCTTCAATTCCACCAGGGGGGTTAACGTTAACATTATACAAAGTTATTGTCTGTTATACCTGCATTGTTATCACTCTTTAATTTAATATTGTTCTTTATCAGTATGCTGCTGCAGGAGTATGGGAATTTCCCCTTGGGATTAATAAAGTATCTATCTATCTATCTATCTATCTATCTATCTATCTATCTATCTATCTATCTATCTATCTATCTATCTATCTATCTATCTATCTATTATATAGTGCCTTTCATATCTATCTATCTATCTATCTATCTATCTATCTATCTATCTATCTATCTATCTATCTATTATATAGTGCCTTTCACATCCATCTATCTATCTATCTATCTATCTATCTATCTATCTATCTATCTATCTATCTATCTATCTATTATATAGTGCCTTTCACATCCATCTATCTATCTATCTATCTATCTATCTATCTATCTATCTATCTATCTATCTATCTATTATATAGTGCCTTTCACATCCATCTATCTATCTATCTATCTATCTATCTATCTATCTATCTATCTATCTATCTATCTATCTATCTATCTATCTATCTATCTAGGCAGCAGCCATTTTCTCCAGGCCAGCATTCCACAGCACTCAGTACAGGAGTGGCATGAAGACAGAGCTGTGGCCGATCCAACCCAGCATGGCCGCCGCCTTTGTTATTTTTGGGCCCTGCAGCGGCTGCACCCTGATCGTCTGTGTATTTTGCAGCTGTGTTTTCCTGCATGGAGCCAAGCGTGAGAGGTCAAGACACACCTCGGAAAGTCATCTGTCGTCTGAAGTCGATCTCGGTTTTCTTGCTCCCGCCCGACGTTCCTTGACCAGCACATGACGCTCATCGCCTCGTCTTACGAGATGTTGGTCAGTGTAGACGTGCAGCTCTCATCTTCTTTCTCCTTATTTCTCAAAGAAAGTCAAAATGAAAACATCAATAGCTGGGCAGTCGGCGGTCTTATCTGGTGGGGGGGTTACAAAAAGGCAGTGCCCACCCTGGCAGCACTGATGCCAACAGACCTGTTTACTTGCACCTTTGTTAACATTGCATTGCATGCAGGCTAACAGTCACATGCTCTATATAGCGCCTTTACACAGTAAGCACCATTCAAGTGCAGGGCTGTGGTGCAGCTGGTTAGACATTCATTAGTTCAGGGGGATCCAACTCCAGTGCTGGTGGGCCACAGTGGCTGCAGATTTTCATTCTCACCCTTTTCCTAATCAGTGACCAGTTTTCACTGCTAATGAACTCCTTTCCCTTCACTTTAATAGCCCTGCTTTTAAGGATTCAGTCCTCTGAACTGATTCCTTTCTTCATTAAATGGCAGCCAAACAGAAATGAGACATGAAATAACCAACAGATGACGAGCTAAACTGGAAC
This sequence comes from Polypterus senegalus, assembly GCF_016835505.1. NCBI lineage: Eukaryota > Metazoa > Chordata > Cladistia > Polypteriformes > Polypteridae > Polypterus > Polypterus senegalus. The sequence continues at coordinate 21,449,184 of NC_053156.1, read as the reverse complement.
ATCAAACTCCAACCAGTTTCACTCCAACCAGTTCCTTAATGAGAAGCCAATTCTTTCTGTTAAGTAAAATATCCTGACTTGTTGCTGCTCTCGTCCTGCCACAGCAAACTGTTGGTTTTCTGTTTTTCTAAGACCACCGTCAAGATGTTTTGGTGACCTGAGCAGACCCAACATGACCGAGACCTTCACCTTTCTTTATTTTCTGGTGAGCTGATCTTGTTTTGTGTCTCGTTACTGTTTGGCTGCTCATTAAGGAAAAAGAAACAACTAAGGGGTCCGAGTCACGTCAATTAAAACAAGTCAATCAGCAGTAAAAACGGCTCACTGATTAAGAAGATGGTTAGAATGGAAACCTGCAGCAACTGCGGCTCACCAGGATTGAAGTGGGACAGCCCTGCTTTAAAGGGAAGTAAGGATGAGAAGGAAATAGCAAATGAACTGAACAAATATCTCACCCAAGAATTTATAAAGGAAGAAACAAGTGGAAGGCCTCACAACAACAACAACATTTCTTTCTGTCACACGTTTTCATACAAGTGGTGTCGCTCAAAGTGCATTACAAGATGAGCAAAGAAAAAGGAAAAAATGAAAAATAAGACTGCCCTGCGCTGGGCTGGCACCCTGCCCAGGGTTTTCCTGCCTTCCGCCCTGTGTTAGCTGGGATTGGCTCCTGCAGAAACCCGTGACCCTGTAGTTATGATGTACTGGGTTGGATAATGGATGGATGGATGGATAAAAATAAGATTAGGTAGTACTAAGTAACAAAGAATAAAGTAAGGTCTGATGGGCAGGAGGACAGAAAAACCAAACAAAAAACATCAGAAGGCTGGGAAAAAAAAAAAACAAACAAAATCTACAGGGGTCCCGAGACCACCCAGCACCCATAACATAAATGATCCAAATCAGTCCTCGTGGTCTTCAGGCTTCACATGGAAGAACTTGATGATGCTGGTCATGTGGACCTCTGGCCTTCAATCCATCAATGGAGGGACTGCATGGCACCCTGATCAGGTAGTGGGAGCGCAGATCAGCACCACAGAAAACCAGAAAAAGAACAGCAGAGAAAGTAGGGGTTAATACGGATTGTGGAGCCATGGATAAAATAATAATTCAATGCATACCCAGAATATCAGAGTTACACTAAAATGAAGCTCTGAGAGAGCCATGTCACAATAAGGGGGTCTTTAGCAGTTTGTTGAAGTGCTCCACTGTGTCAGCCTGGTGAATTCCTATCAGCAGGCTATTCCAGATTTGAGGCACATAACAGCAGAAGGCCGCCCGCCTCACCACTTCTTTTAAGTTTAGCTCTTGGAATTCTAAGCAGACCCTCATTTGAAGATCTAAGGTTACGATTTGCAGTGTAAGGTGACAGGCATTCTGGGATATAAGACTGAGCAGATTGTTGAAGGCTTTGTAAACCATCAGCAGGATTTTAAAGTCAATTCTAAATGGCACAGGTAACCAGTGTAGTGACGCTAAGACTGGCGTGATGTGCTCAGATTTATTTTTCCGCATTCTGCACTCGTTGCAACCGAAGCTCACTTCAAGCTCACGCAACAGTAACAACAAGCTTGGAGTTCATAGATTTTAAACCAGAAGAGTAAGCTGTGCCTCCATCCCCTGAAAACTAATCAAACCCCTGGACCTGATGGGATTTCACCAGTTGTATTGAATGAAATGCAAGACGTTGTCTCTAAACCGCTAACTGTCCCTTTCTGAGCAGTCACTGGAGAAGGGAGAAGTACCACCAGACTGGAAAGTTGCAAACGGGACTCCAGTCTTCAAGAAGAGGGGGAGACACAATGGATCCTGATAATGACAGACCACTTAGTCTTACTTCTGTACCCTGCAAAATTATGGAAACGTTAATAAGAAATCATTTCGAAAATCACCTAAATCTGCGGTTCTCAACCTGTGGGGAAGTAACAAAAAGGGGGCGCGAAGATGTGAAAAAAAGAAAACAAGAATCGAAAATATGAAAAATATATCTATTGAAACCAAAACAAATTAACTTAAACTACATGCTGATACTAGAAAAATAAATATAGAGTTAGATAAATGTCGATAAAAGTTAAGTAGGCATAATCAAACTTGTACTTGTGTATCAGCAGCAAAAAATATAGGAATACATTTTATTAGGGTTTTAAAAAAACGTTAGGGGGACGCGATTAAAACTTTTCTAAAAACTCGGGTAACAAATATTTAAAGGTTGAGAAACGCTGACTTAAGTGAAAATAATACTGGCTACTGGGAGTCCTTCACCTTTACTTTACTTTAACAGGTTTCACTTGCTGACTGCAAATCTGAAAACTGTTTTCGTCCAGCAGCACGTCCCATTTTTTAGTTCTGATGTTCCAGGTCTTGAACAACTAGGATGACTGGACAGTAAAGGCGGATAACCATTTTGATAAAATACCGGTAATAACACGGGGGATGCCATTGAGATAAACGAACAGCTAACAGCTGTGAGATGTTTACCTTGTCATTATTAATTTAATTAAAAAATTATTCATTTTTAATTAGCGGAAAAAAATATTTGTTGCTGATTACAAAGGACTTATATGACTGTAAAGCATAATGACACAAGTCGGACATGACGGTGCAGCAGGTTGTCGGTTTTACTGTTAAACATAACATTGAATCTCAGGACATTTTGTTCGTTAGATTCACCATCACTTTAAAAATTCTGTCAAGGCAATGGACAGAAAGCGATGCTTTTAAGAAATAAGTTTGTTGAAGCCAAAATGAAGGAAGGTCTTTTTGTTGTTCCTGAAATCCGTGAACTGATGCTTGACGAAAAGTTCAAAAGGAAACTGGAGCCCACTGAATCAGTAGTATGGGAAGCATTTGTGCGGGTTGTCCAGAATTTTCTTGGCCGTCACAGAGCAGAGAATTATGCTGAGCTTGTGGAGACCCTGCTGAAAGTGTATCAGCTTATGGGAGCCAGAATGTCACTGAAGATGTCGTTTTTTTACATTCTCATCTCGACTTTTTTCCATCAAATCTGGGCGATGTCAGCGATGAGTATAAGGAAAGATTATATCAAGATATAAAGGTGATGGAAAACTGATAGCGGGGAAAATTCACTCCAAGCATGATGGGTGACTACTGTTGGTTCTTGCAAAGAGAGACGGATGTGCAGTACAAGCGCAGAAGCGAAAGCCTCCGACATTTTTGGGCATGCTGACCTCACTTTTATATTGAGGTAAACTGACGTAAATATTCTTTAACGTGTCTCTGGTATCGTCTTCTGGTTTGTTTTCAGAATTAAACACATCAAAACAATTTTGGTGGGACACAGTCCAAACTCCAGATTGTTGATATATTATTTTGTTATTTACAAGTGTCCAAACGTCAGTGATGTGTTTTTCAAAAACCTGAAGTGCTGGCTGAATTCCTCGGTCGTCAGGCTTCTGTCGGAATAACGAGAGTCTCTTCAGATGGTCTCCTGCTTAAGCCAAAAGACACCTCCACTCAGGCTGACGTCTGTTTCAAAGCCCCAGGACTAGAGGAGGCGTGGGGTCAGTCGCCCTCACTGGGCATTTTCTGTGTTAGCAGAAGTGCCACCCCGCCTCTCAGCCCAAGGTGGTATAACATTACCTGGAAAGAGCTTGGATGGGGAAGCCCAGACACGTGTGACACCATCTGAACACTTTTTAGAACATTAGAGCAATCGAGACGAGAACAGACCACTCGGCCCCCGAAAGCTCACCAGTCCAAATCCACTTAATTCTTCTAAGGATACATCAAGTCATCGAGTGTTGAGGGTCCCTAAAGTCCTACTGTTTTCCACACTACTCGGTCACTTATTCCATGTGTTTGTAGTTCTCTGTGTGAAATAAGAAAATGTAAATGAAAGTCAAACCTCAAATGTTTGTGTGCAATTTCCCCTTCACAAGTTTCCAACTGTGTCCCCGTGTTCTTGATGAGCTCATTTTAAAGTCACCGTCTTGATCCACTGCACTAATTCCTTTCATCATTTTAAACACGTCAGTCAGGTCTCCTCTTTATCTTCTAAAGGCTCAGCTCTTTTAATCTTTCCTTATAATTCAACTCCTGTAGCCCTGAAATCAGCCTAGTCGCTCTTCTCTGGACCTTCTCTAGTGCTGTTATGTCGTTTTTGTAGCCTGGAGACCAAAACTGCACCCAGGACTCCAGATGAGGCCTCACCAGTGTGTTATAAAGCTTGAGCAGAACCTCCTGTGACTTGTACTCCACATATCAAGGCGCTATATAACCTGACAGTATGTTAGCCTTTTTAATGGCTCCTGAACACTGTCTGACAGTCGATAGCTTAGAGTGCACTACGACTCCTAAATCCTCACATTTTTACTTCCTATATGTAATTCTTTACATTTTCAGACACTAACTGCCACAAATCTGCCCAAGCCTGTCTGCTGTCCAAGTCCCTCTGTGATGACTCAACGGATTCCAAATTATTTGCCAATCCACCTATCTTGGTATCATCTACAAACTTCACCAGCTTGCCGTTTATATTCCTATCCAATTGCAGTGCCACCCATACTGCACCCTGCTGGTCACCACTATTAACGTCACCCAGTTCTGATGAGGTTCCTCGCACCATCACCCTCTGCTTCCTCTGTCTGAGCCAATTCTGCACCCATCAACACCCTGAACTGCCATTTCTTTTAGTTTGATGCCCAACCTCTCATGTGGCACCTCATCAAATGCTTTCTGAAAGTCCACATTATATCTCGCGTGAAGAAGGGGCCTGAGTTGCCAACAAGGCTTGCATATTCTAATCTTTTTAGTTAGCCAATAAAAGGTGCCATTTTGCTTGACTTCTCACTGAACGTCCAGATAAATGATATCAGACAACAAGCCTTTATGTTCACTTCCATGAGAGGTCCCAGTTTGTCCAAACTCCCTGGGATGCCACTTCCCCTGCCTTGTCATACCTCAGCCTAGATTGTCCCCTCCTGTCTTCTGTGTCTGCTTTTCCTCATTGTTGGGAGTGGGATCCCAATGATGCCCTTCAGCTTCAGAGCTTCTGCCAGCGATGCCCACTTAGGCCTTCACCTGCCCGTTATTCCTGCTCATTACTGTTGTCTTTGTACATCATTGCCACCCTGTATTCACCACAGAGGATATGACCTGCTCTGCAGTAAAGCCTTCATATGTGCTGGTTTGGACATCTCAGTATTAGGAACAAAATTGTCGAGACCACCCAGCGACCCCCGTGTGTGCACAGTCTGAGACCATCATTCTTATTTGTAGGAATTTAATTGAGTGCCAACTTTAATGATCGTTGTCAAATGTCGTCTCCTGACTTTGTATTTTGTATCCATTGTGGTCAAGTGAGGTGCGACACGTCATCTAAAATAAACGTTGGGGTCTCCCCATTGTCACAGATTGCTGGGATCCTTATCCAGCCTGGATCCCTGGAAGGACCGGAAGGTGATATTTATGTCCCCATCTAATAAGGGAGCTGACTATAACGACAACAGTGCTTGGTGGCACACAAAACAAACAGACCGCAAGGCTGCAGTGGTTTGGGGATAGAGCTTAATGTCCAGATGAAAGACACCTCGAATTTATGGGCCAATGACCAGAAGGGGTGGAGTCAGGTGCCTTAGCGGAAGAGGAGGAGTCAGTCACCCTCCGGAAGGGGTGTGGCCAGCTGTCCTCACTGGGCATCTTCTTGGAGCTGCGGGTACAGAAAGAGACGATGCCATTAGGGACAGCGTCCCCCTCTCGTCCTGGGGTGATATTGCCTGTCCTGGATGAGACCGGAGGGTCACCCTCAGATGTGTAGACGTGACATTGTGTGACAGTGTCCTCGATTCGGTGCTTACTGAAGCAAACAGACGCCCTTCAGAGATAGAGGAACCGGTTTATCAATTTGCTGGCTTGCTTACCTTATTGATTTATTATTTGATAAACTGCTTGTTGCATTGATAGTTGCTTGACGAATTATTTATGTAATTTTGATTGGTCACTTATGCTATTGATTGATTGATTGACTGACTGACTGATGGATTGATCAACTGATTGACTTGATTTATTGATGACTGAGCATTTACTGGTTTAATCGATTTGCTTCCTCATAGAATTCCAGCATGTTGGTAAAACACGACCCTCACTCTTCTGAACCCATGCTGGCACAAAAATAGCTGTCGTCGCTTCATCCAGGTGAGTGCTACACATTGGTGGTGGCTGAAGTGGCTCCACACTCACTATGGAAAGTGCTTTGAGCAGTGAGAAAAGCACTATATAAACTTAAAGAATTATTATTATTATTATTACCGCTTAAAAGCACAAACATTTTTAATGAACACCATCTAATTATAATCATCCATCCATCCATCCATTTTCCAACCCGCTGAATCCGAACACAGGGTCACGGGGGTTCTGCTGGAGCCAATCCCAGCCAACACAGGGCACAATGCAGGAACCAATTCTGGGCAGGGTGCCAACCCACTGCAGTAATTATAATCAGTGACTTATAATTACTACAAAATATATATAAACTGCTCAAAAAATGAAAGGAGCACTTTGTTACTCCGAGTACAGCATCAAGTCAGTGAAACTTATGGGCTGTTGATCTGGTCAGTTAAGTAGCAGAGGGGCTTGTTCATCAGTTTCAGCTGCTTTGATGCACTAGAGGGGCCACAATGAGAAGACCCCCAAAACAGGAATGAATGGTTTAACAGGTGGAGGGAGGCCACTGACATTTTTCCCTCCTCTTCTGTTTTGTCACATTTATTTTGTGTTTGGCTACTGTCAGTGTCACTACTGGTACCATGAGGTCATACCTGGACCCTACAGAGCTGGCACAGGTAGTCCAACTTCTCCAGGATGGCAGGCACATCAATACGTGGCATTGCCAGAAGGTTTGCTGTGTATCCCAGCACAGTCTCAAGGGCATGGAGGAGGCAGGTAGTTACTCATGGAGAGCTGGACAGGGTCTTAGGAGGTCCTTAACCTATCAACGGGACCCACTCAACAGTATTTGGGCAAGAGGAACAGGATGAGCACTGCCAGAGCCTACAAAATGACCTCCTTGCAGGCAGGCCACTGGTGTGAATGTCTCTGACCAAACAATTAGAAACAAACTTCATGCGCCCTGTGGTTTTCACAGATGAGAGCAGGTTCACCATGAGCACATGTGACAGACGTGAAAGGGTCCGGAGAAGCCGTGGAGAACGTTATGCTGCCTGTAACATCGTTCAGCATGACCGGTTTGGTAGGGGGTCAGTGATGGTGTATCTGAGGAAGCGTATCCATGGAGGGACACACAGACCTGTACAGGCTAGACAACGGCACCTTGACTGCCATTAGGTATCGGGATGAAATCCTTGGACTCATTGTCAGACCCTGTGCTGGTGAAGTGGCTCCTGGGTTCCTCCTGGTGCACCACAATGGCCGGCCTCATGTGGCGAAAGGATGAAGGAATTGATCCCATTGACTGCCCCGTACGTTCACTCGCCTGACCTCAATCTAATAGAACACCTCTGGGTGGGACATTATGTTTGGGTCCATCCGACACCTCAGACTGTCCAGGAGCTCAGTGATGTCCTGGTCCAGATCTGGGAGGAGACTCCCCAGGACACCATCTGTCATTTCATTAGGATGTTGTCAGGCATAGGGGTGTGGGGCATACAAACTACTACATTTCGGCCAAATGGGCTCTCCTGCCTGCCCCATCATTGTTTCCCTTTGATTTTCAGGGTGTCTTTGAGTTCAGCCCTCTGTAGGTTCATCGTTTTCATTTCCATCCTTTCGTTCCTAACACATCACCATATCAGCCCAGAACAGTAGAGACAGCCAGCAGGATTTGTTTTTCCCACTGAGATCTGATGTGTTTTCAAAGTGGTCCTTTCATATTTTTGAGCAGTTTATATAGCGCCTGTCCACAGTGAAATACCCTTTTAATGCCACCCTGTGCCTCGTTCCACATTCAGGGCTTTGAGACTGAAGTTTCAATAAATCAGATGTTTCAAGTGCTGCTCACAGCGTCACAGCCCCAGTCCTGTAGTTCTGTACGCCCCATTTCACTATGGAGTTTGCACATCCTTCCATATTCCAGTCATGTGTGGTGTGTGTGTGTGTGTGTGGTCACCTGACAGCTGGAAGTTGGGCCATGTGACCTGTTCAGTTAACCGCTTCAACAGTAATAACACGACAAACTGTAAAGATGGTTGTGAACGATCGCTGATAACGGACTGACCTTTGATCTCAACACTGAAGGGGCTCAGACGGCTAACCTTTGTAAGAGAACTCGCCCGTTTCTTTTTTATCTACGCCCAATTTCGATGACAATGTCTTATTCTTCCTTTCAAGTCTTTTATTGAGTCAGCTGCCACCTTTGCATTCTGACATCCCTAGTAGGACGCCTAGTGCTCAATTGATCTTTTGAGTGACTTGACTTGATGCCATCAGTCAGAACCCAACATTCCTTGTCTTTAACCACTATGCCCTCCAATTAGCAAGGCGACAGTTAGCGGCCTCCAGCTCCTCCCTTTATAGTGGTTTGTTCTGCTTTCACCTCCATGTTCTGATAATCCCAAAGCCACCAGCATTTTCCATGTTGCTTGTGCCAGTTAATCCTCTACACTCGACCTTGACTGGAAGTAGCCAGGCATGCCGTCCCGTGTCCCGACATTCTTGGACCACTTCCTGGTACTTGGTGGTTTTCTTTTTATGGCCTTCCTCCCATGGGACTGTTTGATGAAGGTGATCTCTTCCAAGATGATGACATCATGGCTTTAGGGGTGAACTGCAGCTTCCTTGCCAGGTTCGCCCTCTGCACCTTCTGACAGATGTTGCTCTTAGGTTTTTCATGAGGTCAGGTGGTCTCTTATGAACTGGGTGGGTGGTGCTGCTGTCCCCCTGGGTTTACAGTTTCTTACCTATCTCCTGATCCACCACTTGTATCCCCCTTGGGTGAGCGCAGAGTTGTATGGGGGTCATGGTGTCTTTGTTTTCAAAGAGCTCACACAGTGGGTCTCCCCTCATCCTCCCACCTGTACAGGTTTTCCTGGTGTTGCTAACACTTTGGAGCAGAAAAGAAATCCAGTAGGGCTCCAGCTTCCTGAAGTTCGGCTCACTTTGTCCAAGCTCCCTGGGACGCCAGTTCCTCTGCCTTGTCGTACCTCAGCCTGGATTGTCCCCTCCTGTCTTCTGTGTCTGCTTTTCCTCATTGTTGGGAGTGGGATCCCAATGATGCCCTTCAGGTTCAGAGCTTCTGCCAGCGATGCCCACTTAGGCCTTCACCTACCCGTTATTCCTGCTCATCACTGTTGTCTTTGTACATCATTGCCACCCTGTATTCACCACAGAGGAGCTGACCTGCTCCAGTAAAGCCTTCATATGTGCTGGTTTGGACATCTCAGTATTAGGAACAAAATTGTCGAGACCACCCGATGACCCCCATGTATACACAGTCTGAGTCCATCATTCTTCTTTGTAGGAATTTCATTGAGTGCCAACTCCAACAATGGTTGTCAAATGTCATCTTCTGACTTCGTATCTTGTATCCATTGTGGTCAAGTGAGGTGTGACACAGCATCCTAAATAAACTTTGGGAGTCTCCCCATTGTCACAGATTGCTGGGATCCTTACCCAGGCGGGATGCCTGGAAGGACGGAAGGTGGTATTTATGTCCTCCAGGCCACGAGGGGGCAACCGCCCTGGATCAGGAGAGGAGGAAAGAAGTTCCAACCTGCTGGGACCCGTAGCCACTGCCAGGGGGCGCCTCAAGCTTTGTGGAACCAGGGAAACATTTACTTCTGCCACACCCTGCAAGAAGGAGGAAGATCCTCCAGGAAGCACTGCCAGAACCTGGAGCACATCTGGGCAGGAATAAAAGGGGCCATCTTCCTACAATCTGGGAGCTAGAGTTGGGAGCGGGAGCAGGATGAAGCTCCCATGAGGAGAGGAAAGGCAGCCTCGGACACTGAGAGAGAGCCCGGAAAAGGAGAGATTGGTGCTGGGAGCACTGTGAGTTGTGTTTGAGACTGTGTTTTGTGATTAATAAACGTGTGCGTTTTATAAAGATGTGGTCTCCGACTGGTGGTGTCCGGACAAGTCTCACACCATCGAATAAGGGTGCTGATTATAACAGAAACAAACAGCCCGCAAGGCTGCAGTGGTCCAGGATTAGAGCTTAATGTCCAGATGAGAGATGCCTCCAATTTATGGGCCAATGACCTGAAGGGGCGGAGTCAGGTGCCTTAGCGGAAGAGGAGGAGTCAGTCACCCTCAGGAAGGGGTGTGGCCAGCTGTCCTCACTGGGCATCTTCTTGGAGCTGTGGGAACAGAAAGAAACGATGCCGTTAGAGACAGCGCCCCCTTCTCGTCCTGGGGTGGTATTGCCTGTCTTGGATGAGACCAGAGGGTGACCCTCAGATGTGTAGATGTGACATTGTGTGACAGTTTCTTCGATTTGGTGCTTACTGAAGCAAACAGACGCCCTTCAGAGATAGAGGAACCGGTTTATCAATTTGCTGGCTTGCTTACCTTATTGATTTATTATTTGATGAACTGCTTGTTTCATTGATTGTTGCTTGATGAATTATTTATGTAATTTTGATTGGTCACTTATGCTATTGATTGATTGATTGACTGACTGACTGATGGATTAATCAATTGATTGACTTGATTGATTGATGACTGAGCATTTACTGGTTTAATCGTTTGATTAGTGGCTTAATGTAGAAAAAAGCCAAGCAAAATGTCTACCGGGTCTTCAATTCCATGTAGTATCGGTACATTTTGGTGTCTTGTATGTCTGTAGTACTAGGGTGTTGTACTGTGTTAGCCATTATGAATGCAGAGAAAACATTTTGCTTGGCTTTTCTCTACATTCATAATGGCTAACACAGTACAACACCCTAGTACTTAGTGGCTTAATGATCTGATTCCATTTCTGATTGATTACTTGTTTGACAGATTAAGTTGTTGATTTTTAATTTAATATGCGATTGATTAAACTGTTCTTTCAGTGCCCGTCATGGTGGGCACAATGTCAAGCTCTTCATGCACACACATGACAAAGTGAATGCGTGTCACTGTAGCAGGACAGCACTGTGCATCAGCATGGCAAAGGTTAGGGTTAGGGTTAGGGTTAGGGTTAGGTGACAGCGAGGTGACATGTAGTAAAACACCAAAGGCCGAAGTTCAGTGTCAGGGTCCAGTCCTCAGTTGGCATCAGCCATAAAGAAAGATGGCGGAGCTTTTCCATGCAATGCTGAGGTTTCCAGCCTACCAGGTCCTTAAGGGCCATAAAGTGGGACTTTCCCTGCTGGCCAACCCACCAACACCCTGGGTGCCCAAGAGCTTTGCTGCTGGTTTCATACTGAGAATGTGTTGAGTTTGGAGAAAGTTTTAAGACCCTTGAGGGGGTCTGATGGTCTTTAACAGTCAATCTCCTAGACTGTGGATTCTTGCTAGTGCTCCCATTCGTTTTATTTTTTATTTATTTATTTTTTTAGCTTTATGCCCTCTCACCCATTAACCCCCCAAACCATCACCATAACCTGTCGTCTATGGGTGTTGAGGGGTGGGGCTGGGGTCAAATCTTCAGATTTGTCAAAAAATTTTGATCTCCAGTTCTCGGCAGATCTTGACGCTTTAGGGTCTCCTGATGTCTTAATGATGTCTGTCTGTCTGTCTGTCTGTTGTGTCACAGTATCTTGAGGACGGTCTTGAGCTAAAACGGCCGGATGGAAAAATACAATCATGGAGGATCAACTGCATCCACTGAACAGGATCATCTCCAGACAGAGGAGCAGCTTCAGCGACAGACAGACTGCCGTCACCGTCCTGCTCCACTGACAAACTGAGGAGACCCCACACTATGCGACTCTTCAATTCCACCAGGGGGGTTAACGTTAACATTATACAAAGTTATTGTCTGTTATACCTGCATTGTTATCACTCTTTAATTTAATATTGTTCTTTATCAGTATGCTGCTGCAGGAGTATGGGAATTTCCCCTTGGGATTAATAAAGTATCTATCTATCTATCTATCTATCTATCTATCTATCTATCTATCTATCTATCTATCTATCTATCTATCTATCTATCTATCTATCTATTATATAGTGCCTTTCATATCTATCTATCTATCTATCTATCTATCTATCTATCTATCTATAGTGCCTTTCATATCTATCTATCTATCTATCTATCTATCTATCTATCTATCTATCTATCTATCTATCTATCTATTATATAGTGCCTTTCACATCCATCTATCTATCTATCTATCTATCTATCTATCTATCTATCTATCTATCTATCTATCTATCTATCTATTATATAGTGCCTTTCACATCCATCTATCTATCTATCTATCTATCTATCTATCTATCTATCTATCTAGGCAGCAGCCATTTTCTCCAGGCCAGCATTCCACAGCACTCAGTACAGGAGTGGCATGAAGACAGAGCTGTGGCCGATCCAACCCAGCATGGCCGCCGCCTTTGTTATTTTTGGGCCCTGCAGCGGCTGCACCCTGATCGTCTGTGTATTTTGCAGCTGTGTTTTCCTGCATGGAGCCAAGCGTGAGAGGTCAAGACACACCTCGGAAAGTCATCTGTCGTCTGAAGTCGATCTCGGTTTTCTTGCTCCCGCCCGACGTTCCTTGACCAGCACATGACGCTCATCGCCTCGTCTTACGAGATGTTGGTCAGTGTAGACGTGCAGCTCTCATCTTCTTTCTCCTTATTTCTCAAAGAAAGTCAAAATGAAAACATCAATAGCTGGGCAGTCGGCGGTCTTATCTGGTGGGGGGGTTACAAAAAGGCAGTGCCCACCCTGGCAGCACTGATGCCAACAGACCTGTTTACTTGCACCTTTGTTAACATTGCATTGCATGCAGGCTAACAGTCACATGCTCTATATAGCGCCTTTACACAGTAAGCACCATTCAAGTGCAGGGCTGTGGTGCAGCTGGTTAGACATTCATTAGTTCAGGGGGATCCAACTCCAGTGCTGGTGGGCCACAGTGGCTGCAGATTTTCATTCTCACCCTTTTCCTAATCAGTGACCAGTTTTCACTGCTAATGAACTCCTTTCCCTTCACTTTAATAGCCCTGCTTTTAAGGATTCAGTCCTCTGAACTGATTCCTTTCTTCATTAAATGGCAGCCAAACAGAAATGAGACATGAAATAACCAACAGATGACGAGCTAAACTGGAACATCAAACTCCAACCAGTTTCACTCCAACCAGTTCCTTAATGAGAAGCCAATTCTTTCTGTTAAGTAAAATATCCTGACTTGTTGCTGCTCTCGTCCTGCCACAGCAAACTGTTGGTTTTCTGTTTTTCTAAGACCACCGTCAAGATGTTTTGGTGACCTGAGCAGACCCAACATGACCGAGACCTTCACCTTTCTTTATTTTCTGGTGAGCTGATCTTGTTTTGTGTCTCGTTACTGTTTGGCTGCTCATTAAGGAAAAAGAAACAACTAAGGGGTCCGAGTCACGTCAATTAAAACAAGTCAATCAGCAGTAAAAACGGCTCACTGATTAAGAAGATGGTTAGAATGGAAACCTGCAGCAACTGCGGCTCACCAGGATTGAAGTGGGACAGCCCTGCTTTAAAGGGAAGTAAGGATGAGAAGGAAATAGCAAATGAACTGAACAAATATCTCACCCAAGAATTTATAAAGGAAGAAACAAGTGGAAGGCCTCACAACAACAACAACATTTCTTTCTGTCACACGTTTTCATACAAGTGGTGTCGCTCAAAGTGCATTACAAGATGAGCAAAGAAAAAGGAAAAAATGAAAAATAAGACTGCCCTGCGCTGGGCTGGCACCCTGCCCAGGGTTTTCCTGCCTTCCGCCCTGTGTTAGCTGGGATTGGCTCCTGCAGAAACCCGTGACCCTGTAGTTATGATGTACTGGGTTGGATAATGGATGGATGGATGGATAAAAATAAGATTAGGTAGTACTAAGTAACAAAGAATAAAGTAAGGTCTGATGGGCAGGAGGACAGAAAAAACCAAACAAAAAACATCAGAAGGCTGGGAAAAAAAAAAAACAAACAAAATCTACAGGGGTCCCGAGACCACCCAGCACCCATAACATAAATGATCCAAATCAGTCCTCGTGGTCTTCAGGCTTCACATGGAAGAACTTGATGATGCTGGTCATGTGGACCTCTGGCCTTCAATCCATCAATGGAGGGACTGCATGGCACCCTGATCAGGTAGTGGGAGCGCAGATCAGCACCACAGAAAACCAGAAAAAGAACAGCAGAGAAAGTAGGGGTTAATACGGATTGTGGAGCCATGGATAAAATAATAATTCAATGCATACCCAGAATATCAGAGTTACACTAAAATGAAGCTCTGAGAGAGCCATGTCACAATAAGGGGGTCTTTAGCAGTTTGTTGAAGTGCTCCACTGTGTCAGCCTGGTGAATTCCTATCAGCAGGCTATTCCAGATTTGAGGCACATAACAGCAGAAGGCCGCCTCACCACTTCTTTTAAGTTTAGCTCTTGGAATTCTAAGCAGACCCTCATTTGAAGATCTAAGGTTACGATTTGCAGTGTAAGGTGACAGGCATTCTGGGATATAAGACTGAGCAGATTGTTGAAGGCTTTGTAAACCATCAGCAGGATTTTAAAGTCAATTCTAAATGGCACAGGTAACCAGTGTAGTGACGCTAAGACTGGCGTGATGTGCTCAGATTTATTTTTCCGCATTCTGCACTCGTTGCAACCGAAGCTCACTTCAAGCTCGCATACAGTAACAACAAGCTTGGAGTTCATAGATTTTAAACCAGAAGAGTAAGCTGTGCCTCCATCCCCTGAAAACTAATCAAACCCCTGGACCTGATGGGATTTCACCAGTTGTATTGAATGAAATGCAAGACGTTGTCTCTAAACCGCTAACTGTCCCTTTCTGAGCAGTCACTGGAGAAGGGAGAAGTACCACCAGACTGGAAAGTTGCAAACGGGACTCCAGTCTTCAAGAAGAGGGGGAGACACAATGGATCCTGATAATGACAGACCACTTAGTCTTACTTCTGTACCCTGCAAAATTATGGAAAGCGTTAATAAGAAATCATTTGAAAATCACCTAAATCTGCGGTTCTCAACCTGTGGGAAGTAACAAAAGGCGAAGATGTGAAAAAAAGAAAACAAGAATCGAAAATATGAAAAATATATCTATTGAAACCAAAACAAATTAACTTAAACTACATGCTGATACTAGAAAAATAAATATAGAGTTAGATAAATGTCGATAAAAGTTAAGTAGGCATAATCAAACTTGTACTTGTGTATCAGCAGCAAAAAATATAGGAATACATTTTATTAGGGTTTTAAAAACGTTAGGGGGCGATTAAAACTTTTCTAAAAACTCGGGTAACAAATATTTAAAGGTTGAGAAACGCTGACTTAAGTGAAAATAATACTGGCTACTGGGAGTCCTTCACCTTTACTTTACTTTAACAGGTTTCACTTGCTGACTGCAAATCTGAAAACTGTTTTCGTCCAGCAGCACGTCCCATTTTTTAGTTCTGATGTTCCAGGTCTTGAACAACTAGGATGACTGGACAGTAAAGGCGGATAACCATTTTGATAAAATACCGGTAATAACACGGGGGATGCCATTGAGATAAACGAACAGCTAACAGCTGTGAGATGTTTACCTTGTCATTATTAATTTAATTAAAAAATTATTCATTTTTAATTAGCGGAAAAAAATATTTGTTGCTGATTACAAAGGACTTATATGACTGTAAAGCATAATGACACAAGTCGGACATGACGGTGCAGCAGGTTGTCGGTTTTACTGTTAAACATAACATTGAATCTCAGGACATTTTGTTCGTTAGATTCACCATCACTTTAAAAATTCTGTCAAGGCAATGGACAGAAACGGCGATGCTTTTAAGAAATAAGTTTGTTGAAGCCAAAATGAAGGAAGGTCTTTTTGTTGTTCCTGAAATCCGTGAACTGATGCTTGACGAAAAGTTCAAAAGGAAACTGGAGCCCACTGAATCAGTAGTATGGGAAGCATTTGTGCGGGTTGTCCAGAATTTTCTTGGCCGTCACAGAGCAGAGAATTATGCTGAGCTTGTGGAGACCCTGCTGAAAGTGTATCAGCTTATGGGAGCCAGAATGTCACTGAAGATGTCGTTTTTTTACATTCTCATCTCGACTTTTTTCCATCAAATCTGGGCGATGTCAGCGATGAGTATAAGGAAAGATTATATCAAGATATAAAGGTGATGGAAAACTGATAGCGGGGAAAATTCACTCCAAGCATGATGGGTGACTACTGTTGGTTCTTGCAAAGAGAGACGGATGTGCAGTACAAGCGCAGAAGCGAAAGCCTCCGACATTTTTGGGCATGCTGACCTCACTTTTATATTGAGGTAAACTGACGTAAATATTCTTTAACGTGTCTCTGGTATCGTCTTCTGGTTTGTTTTCAGAATTAAACACATCAAAACAATTTTGGTGGGACACAGTCCAAACTCCAGATATCGTGTTGATATATTATTTTGTTATTTACAAGTGTCCAAACGTCAGTGATGTGTTTTTCAAAAACCTGAAGTGCTGGCTGAATTCCTCGGTCGTCAGGCTTCTGTCGGAATAACGAGAGTCTCTCTTCAGATGGTCTCCCTGCTTAAGCCAAAAGACACCTCCACTCAGGCTGACGTCTGTTTCAAAGCCCCAGGACTAGAGGAGACGTGGGGGTCAGTCGCCCTCACTGGGCATTTTCTGTGTTAGCAGAAGTGCCACCCCGCCTCTCAGCCCAAGGTGGTATAACATTACCTGGAAAGAGCTTGGATGGGGAAGCCCAGACACGTGTGACACCATCTGAACACTTTTTAGAACATTAGAGCAATCGAGACGAGAACAGACCACTCGGCCCCCCAAAGCTCACCAGTCCAAATCCACTTAATTCTTCTAAGGATACATCAAGTCATCGAGTGTTGAGGGTCCCTAAAGTCCTACTGTTTTCCACACTACTCGGTCACTTATTCCATGTGTTTGTAGTTCTCTGTGTGAAATAAGAAAATGTAAATGAAAGTCAAACCTCAAATGTTTGTGTGCAATTTCCCCTTCACAAGTTTCCAACTGTGTCCCTGTGTTCTTGATGAGCTCATTTTAAAGTCACCGTCTTGATCCACTGCACTAATTCCTTTCATCATTTTAAACACGTCAGTCAGGTCTCCTCTTTATCTTCTAAAGGCTCAGCTCTTTTAATCTTTCCTTATAATTCAACTCCTGTAGCCCTGAAATCAGCCTAGTCGCTCTTCTCTGGACCTTCTCTAGTGCTGTTATGTCGTTTTTGTAGCCTGGAGACCAAAACTGCACCCAGGACTCCAGATGAGGCCTCACCAGTGTGTTATAAAGCTTGAGCAGAACCTCCTGTGACTTGTACTCCACATATCAAGGCGCTATATAACCTGACAGTATGTTAGCCTTTTTAATGGCTCCTGAACACTGTCTGACAGTCGATAGCTTAGAGTGCACTACGACTCCTAAATCCTCACATTTTTACTTCCTATATGTAATTCTTTACATTTTCAGACATTAACTGCCACAAATCTGCCCAAGCCTGTCTGCTGTCCAAGTCCCTCTGTGATGACTCAACGGATTCCAAATTATTTGCCAATCCACCTATCTTGGTATCATCTACAAACTTCACCAGCTTGCCGTTTATATTCCTATCCAATTGCAGTGCCACCCATACTGCACCCTGCTGGTCACCACTATTAACGTCACCCAGTTCTGATGAGGTTCCTCGCACCATCACCCTGTGCTTCCTCTGTCTGAGCCAATTCTGCACCCATCAACACCCTGAACTGCCATTTCTTTTAGTTTGATGCCCAACCTCTCATGTGGCACCTCATCAAATGCTTTCTGAAAGTCCACATTATATCTCGCGTGAAGAAGGGGCCTGAGTTGCCAACAAGGCTTGCATATCCTAATCTTTTTAGTTAGCCAATAAAAGGTGCCATTTTGCTTGACTTCTCACTGAACGTCCAGATAAATGATATCAGACAACAAGCCTTTATGTTCACTTCCATGAGAGGTCCCAGTTTGTCCAAACTCCCTGGGATGCCACTTCCCCTGCCTTGTCATACCTCAGCCTAGATTGTCCCCTCCTGTCTTCTGTGTCTGCTTTTCCTCATTGTTGGGAGTGGGATCCCAATGATGCCCTTCAGCTTCAGAGCTTCTGCCAGCGATGCCCACTTAGGCCTTCACCTGCCCGTTATTCCTGCTCATTACTGTTGTCTTTGTACATCATTGCCACCCTGTATTCACCACAGAGGAGATGACCTGCTCTGCAGTAAAGCCTTCATATGTGCTGGTTTGGACATCTCAGTATTAGGAACAAAATTGTCGAGACCACCCAGCGACCCCCGTGTGTGCACAGTCTGAGACCATCATTCTTATTTGTAGGAATTTAATTGAGTGCCAACTTTAATGATCGTTGTCAAATGTCGTCTCCTGACTTTGTATTTTGTATCCATTGTGGTCAAGTGAGGTGCGACACGTCATCTAAAATAAACGTTGGGGGTCTCCCCATTGTCACAGATTGCTGGGATCCTTATCCAGCCTGGATCCCTGGAAGGACCGGAAGGTGATATTTATGTCCCCATCTAATAAGGGAGCTGACTATAACGACAACAGTGCTTGGTGGCACACAAAACAAACAGACCGCAAGGCTGCAGTGGTTTGGGGATAGAGCTTAATGTCCAGATGAAAGACACCTCGAATTTTTGGGCCAATGACCAGAAGGGGTGGAGTCAGGTGCCTTAGCGGAAGAGGAGGAGTCAGTCACCCTCCGGAAGGGGTGTGGCCAGCTGTCCTCACTGGGCATCTTCTTGGAGCTGCGGGTACAGAAAGAGACGATGCCATTAGGGACAGCGTCCCCCTCTCGTCCTGGGGTGATATTGCCTGTCCTGGATGAGACCGGAGGGTCACCCTCAGATGTGTAGACGTGACATTGTGTGACAGTGTCCTCGATTCGGTGCTTACTGAAGCAAACAGACGCCCTTCAGAGATAGAGGAACCGGTTTATCAATTTGCTGGCTTGCTTACCTTATTGATTTATTATTTGATAAACTGCTTGTTGCATTGATAGTTGCTTGACGAATTATTTATGTAATTTTGATTGGTCACTTATGCTATTGATTGATTGATTGACTGACTGACTGATGGATTGATCAACTGATTGACTTGATTTATTGATGACTGAGCATTTACTGGTTTAATCGATTTGCTTCCTCATAGAATTCCAGCATGTTGGTAAAACACGACCCTCACTCTTCTGAACCCATGCTGGCACAAAAATGGCTGTCGTCGCTTCATCCAGGTGAGTGCTACACATTGGTGGTGGCTGAAGTGGCTCCACACTCACTATGGAAAGTGCTTTGAGCAGTGAGAAAAGCACTATATAAACTTAAAGAATTATTATTATTATTATTACCGCTTAAAAGCACAAACATTTTTAATGAACACCATCTAATTATAATCATCCATCCATCCATCCATTTTCCAACCCGCTGAATCCGAACACAGGGTCACGGGGGTTCTGCTGGAGCCAATCCCAGCCAACACAGGGCACAATGCAGGAACCAATTCTGGGCAGGGTGCCAACCCACTGCAGTAATTATAATCAGTGACTTATAATTACTACAAAATATATATAAACTGCTCAAAAAATGAAAGGAGCACTTTGTTACTCCGAGTACAGCATCAAGTCAGTGAAACTTATGGGCTGTTGATCTGGTCAGTTAAGTAGCAGAGGGGCTTGTTCATCAGTTTCAGCTGCTTTGATGCACTAGAGGGGCCACAATGAGAAGACCCCCAAAACAGGAATGAATGGTTTAACAGGTGGAGGGAGGCCACTGACATTTTTCCCTCCTCTTCTGTTTTGTCACATTTATTTTGTGTTTGGCTACTGTCAGTGTCACTACTGGTACCATGAGGTCATACCTGGACCCTACAGAGCTGGCACAGGTAGTCCAACTTCTCCAGGATGGCAGGCACATCAATACGTGGCATTGCCAGAAGGTTTGCTGTGTATCCCAGCACAGTCTCAAGGGCATGGAGGAGGCAGGTAGTTACTCATGGAGAGCTGGACAGGGTCTTAGGAGGTCCTTAACCTATCAACGGGACCCACTCAACAGTATTTGGGCAAAGAGGAACAGGATGAGCACTGCCAGAGCCTACAAAATGACCTCCTTGCAGGCAGGCCACTGGTGTGAATGTCTCTGACCAAACAATTAGAAACAAACTTCATGCGCCCTGTGGTTTTCACAGATGAGAGCAGGTTCACCATGAGCACATGTGACAGACGTGAAAGGGTCCGGAGAAGCCGTGGAGAACGTTATGCTGCCTGTAACATCGTTCAGCATGACCGGTTTGGTAGGGGGTCAGTGATGGTGTATCTGAGGAAGCGTATCCATGGAGGGACACACAGACCTGTACAGGCTAGACAACGGCACCTTGACTGCCATTAGGTATCGGGATGAAATCCTTGGACTCATTGTCAGACCCTGTGCTGGTGAAGTGGCTCCTGGGTTCCTCCTGGTGCACCACAATGGCCGGCCTCATGTGGCGAAAGGATGAAGGAATTGATCCCATTGACTGCCCCGTACGTTCACTCGCCTGACCTCAATCTAATAGAACACCTCTGGGTGGGACATTATGTTTGGGTCCATCCGACACCTCAGACTGTCCAGGAGCTCAGTGATGTCCTGGTCCAGATCTGGGAGGAGACTCCCCAGGACACCATCTGTCATTTCATTAGGATGTTGTCAGGCATAGGGGTGTGGGGCATACAAACTACTACATTTCGGCCAAATGGGCTCTCCTGCCTGCCCCATCATTGTTTCCCTTTGATTTTCAGGGTGTCTTTGAGTTCAGCCCTCTGTAGGTTCATCGTTTTCATTTCCATCCTTTCGTTCCTAACACATCACCATATCAGCCCAGAACAGTAGAGACAGCCAGCAGGATTTGTTTTTCCCACTGAGATCTGATGTGTTTTCAAAGTGGTCCTTTCATATTTTTGAGCAGTTTATATAGCGCCTGTCCACAGTGAAATACCCTTTTAATGCCACCCTGTGCCTCGTTCCACATTCAGGGCTTTGAGACTGAAGTTTCAATAAATCAGATGTTTCAAGTGCTGCTCACAGCGTCACAGCCCCAGTCCTGTAGTTCTGTACGCCCCATTTCACTATGGAGTTTGCACATCCTTCCATATTCCAGTCATGTGTGGTGTGTGTGTGTGTGTGTGGTCACCTGACAGCTGGAAGTTGGGCCATGTGACCTGTTCAGTTAACCGCTTCAACAGTAATAACACGACAAACTGTGAAGATGGTTGTGAACGATCGCTGATAACGGACTGACCTTTGATCTCAACACTGAAGGGGCTCAGACGGCTAACCTTTGTAAGAGAACTCGCCCGTTTCTTTTTTATCTACGCCCAATTTCGATGACAATGTCTTATTCTTCCTTTCAAGTCTTTTATTGAGTCAGCTGCCACCTTTGCATTCTGACATCCCTAGTAGGACGCCTAGTGCTCAATTGATCTTTTGAGTGACTTGACTTGATGCCATCAGTCAGAACCCAACATTCCTTGTCTTTAACCACTATGCCCTCCAATTAGCAAGGCGACAGTTAGCGGCCTCCAGCTCCTCCCTTTATAGTGGTTTGTTCTGCTTTCACCTCCATGTTCTGATAATCCCAAAGCCACCAGCATTTTCCATGTTGCTTGTGCCAGTTAATCCTCTACACTCGACCTTGACTGGAAGTAGCCAGGCATGCCGTCCCGTGTCCCGACATTCTTGGACCACTTCCTGGTACTTGGTGGTTTTCTTTTTATGGCCTTCCTCCCATGGGACTGTTTGATGAAGGTGATCTCTTCCAAGATGATGACATCATGGCTTTAGGGGTGAACTGCAGCTTCCATGCCAGGTTCGCCCTCTGCACCTTCTGACAGATGTTGCTCTTAGGTTTTTCATGAGGTCAGGTGGTCTCTTATGAACTGGGTGGGTGGTGCTGCTGTCCCCCTGGGTTTACAGTTTCTTACCTATCTCCTGATCCACCACTTGTATCCCCCTTGGGTGAGCGCAGAGTTGTATGGGGGTCATGGTGTCTTTGTTTTCAAAGAGCTCACACAGTGGGTCTCCCCTCATCCTCCCACCTGTACAGGTTTTCCTGGTGTTGCTAACACTTTGGAGCAGAAAAGAAATCCAGTAGGGCTCCAGCTTCCTGAAGTTCGGCTCACTTTGTCCAAGCTCCCTGGGACGCCAGTTCCTCTGCCTTGTCGTACCTCAGCCTGGATTGTCCCTCCTGTCTTCTGTGTCTGCTTTTCCTCATTGTTGGGAGTGGGATCCCAATGATGCCCTTCAGGTTCAGAGCTTCTGCCAGCGATGCCCACTTAGGCCTTCACCTACCCGTTATTCCTGCTCATCACTGTTGTCTTTGTACATCATTGCCACCCTGTATTCACCACAGAGGAGCTGACCTGCTCCGCAGTAAAGCCTTCATATGTGCTGGTTTGGACATCTCAGTATTAGGAACAAAATTGTCGAGACCACCCGATGACCCCCATGTATACACAGTCTGAGTCCATCATTCTTCTTTGTAGGAATTTCATTGAGTGCCAACTCCAACAATGGTTGTCAAATGTCATCTTCTGACTTCGTATCTTGTATCCATTGTGGTCAAGTGAGGTGTGACACAGCATCCTAAATAAACTTTGGGAGTCTCCCCATTGTCACAGATTGCTGGGATCCTTACCCAGGCGGGATGCCTGGAAGGACCGGAAGGTGGTATTTATGTCCTCCAGGCCACGAGGGGGCAACCGCCCTGGATCAGGAGAGGAGGAAAGAAGTTCCAACCTGCTGGGACCCGTAGCCACTGCCAGGGGGCGCCTCAAGCTTTGTGGAACCAGGGAAACATTTACTTCTGCCACACCCTGCAAGAAGGAGGAAGATCCTCCAGGAAGCACTGCCAGAACCTGGAGCACATCTGGGCAGGAATAAAAGGGGCCATCTTCCTACAATCTGGGAGCTAGAGTTGGGAGCGGGAGCAGGATGAAGCTCCCATGAGGAGAGGAAAGGCAGCCTCGGACACTGAGAGAGAGCCCGGAAAAGGAGAGATTGGTGCTGGGAGCACTGTGAGTTGTGTTTGAGACTGTGTTTTGTGATTAATAAACGTGTGCGTTTTATAAAGATGTGGTCTCCGACTGGTGGTGTCCGGACAAGTCTCACACCATCGAATAAGGGTGCTGATTATAACAGAAACAAACAGCCCGCAAGGCTGCAGTGGTCCAGGATTAGAGCTTAATGTCCAGATGAGAGATGCCTCCAATTTATGGGCCAATGACCTGAAGGGGCGGAGTCAGGTGCCTTAGCGGAAGAGGAGGAGTCAGTCACCCTCAGGAAGGGGTGTGGCCAGCTGTCCTCACTGGGCATCTTCTTGGAGCTGTGGGAACAGAAAGAAACGATGCCGTTAGAGACAGCGCCCCCTTCTCGTCCTGGGGTGGTATTGCCTGTCTTGGATGAGACCAGAGGGTGACCCTCAGATGTGTAGATGTGACATTGTGTGACAGTTTCTTCGATTTGGTGCTTACTGAAGCAAACAGACGCCCTTCAGAGATAGAGGAACCGGTTTATCAATTTGCTGGCTTGCTTACCTTATTGATTTATTATTTGATGAACTGCTTGTTTCATTGATTGTTGCTTGATGAATTATTTATGTAATTTTGATTGGTCACTTATGCTATTGATTGATTGATTGACTGACTGACTGATGGATTAATCAATTGATTGACTTGATTGATTGATGACTGAGCATTTACTGGTTTAATCGTTTGATTAGTGGCTTAATGTAGAAAAACCAAGCAAAATGTCTACCGGTCTTCAATTCCATGTAGTATCGGTACATTTTGGTGTCTTGTATGTCTGTAGTACTAGGGTGTTGTACTGTGTTAGCCATTATGAATGCAGAGAAAACATTTTGCTTGGCTTTTCTCTACATTCATAATGGCTAACACAGTACAACACCCTAGTACTTAGTGGCTTAATGATCTGATTCCATTTCTGATTGATTACTTGTTTGACAGATTAAGTTGTTGATTTTTAATTTAATATGCGATTGATTAAACTGTTCTTTCAGTGCCCGTCATGGTGGGCACAATGTCAAGCTCTTCATGCACACACATGACAAAGTGAATGCGTGTCACTGTAGCAGGACAGCACTGTGCATCAGCATGGCAAAGGTTAGGGTTAGGGTTAGGGTTAGGGTTAGGTGACAGCGAGGTGACATGTAGTAAAACACCAAAGGCCGAAGTTCAGTGTCAGGGTCCAGTCCTCAGTTGGCATCAGCCATAAAGAAAGATGGCGGAGCTTTTCCATGCAATGCTGAGGTTTCCAGCCTACCAGGTCCTTAAGGGCCATAAAGTGGGACTTTCCCTGCTGGCCAACCCACCAACACCCTGGGTGCCCAAGAGCTTTGCTGCTGGTTTCATACTGAGAATGTGTTGAGTTTGGAGAAAGTTTTAAGACCCTTGAGGGGGTCTGATGGTCTTTAACAGTCAATCTCCTAGACTGTGGATTCTTGCTAGTGCTCCCATTCGTTTTATTTTTTATTTATTTATTTTTTTAGCTTTATGCCCTCTCACCCATTAACCCCCCAAACCATCACCATAACCTGTCGTCTATGGGTGTTGAGGGGTGGGGCTGGGGTCAAATCTTCAGATTTGTCAAAAAATTTTGATCTCCAGTTCTCGGCAGATCTTGACGCTTTAGGGTCTCCTGATGTCTTAATGATGTCTGTCTGTCTGTCTGTCTGTTGTGTCACAGTATCTTGAGGACGGTCTTGAGCTAAAACGGCCGGATGGAAAAATACAAACTGGGAACTTCAGCGGGCGGCACGGTGGCGCAGTGGTAGCGCTGCTGCCTCGCAGTTAGGAGACCTGGGTTCGCTTCCCGGGTCCTCCCTGCGTGGAGTTTGCATGTTCTCCCCGTGTCTGCGTGGGTTTCCTCCGGCGCTCGGTTTCCTCCCACAATCCAAAGACATGCAGGTTAGGTGGATTGGCGATTCTAAATTGGCCCTAGTGTGTGCTTGGTGTGTGGGTGTGTTTGTGTGTGTCCTGCAGTGGGTTGGCACCCTGCCCAGGATTGGTTCCTGCCTTGTGCCCTGTGTTGGCTGGGATTGGCTCCAGCAG
The DNA here is from genome assembly GCF_016835505.1 of Polypterus senegalus. Lineage (NCBI taxonomy): Eukaryota > Metazoa > Chordata > Cladistia > Polypteriformes > Polypteridae > Polypterus > Polypterus senegalus. The sequence goes on along the minus strand of NC_053156.1, from coordinate 21,424,002 downwards.
ACCCCCGTGACCCTATTCGGATTCAGCGGGTTAGAAAATGGATGGATGGATGGGAACTTCAGCCTGTTATGAGATGACTATGTGCTGATTAGTTTTGCACAGAGGCGGCCATAGGGGTGTGCGAGGCCTCGGGCTGATCAACCCCGGTTACGTCAAACGCTGTAACCGCTATGTGTGGACTGTAGAAACTTGCGTGCAAATGTAAAAAATAATGTTAATATATATCGGATTTTCTCATTTCAGTATTCAACTATATTTTTTCAAGATAACAAGCGGGCTTTATCAAGATTGAACTGGAGAGTTTAAGTTGACAAATCAGCTCTAACAGGACACGCAGACCTCAAAAGAGGGGCTCCCTTAGACCACCTGCCACCCCCCAAACGCCGCTCTTGAGTTTTTTAAGCCAAATCGTGCAAGAGAAGGAGGCACTCGAGAGGAACCCTCAAAGGCAGTAATTCTGCAATTCATTAAGAATTCTTCTCGTCAATTGCTATCGTAATGGCCCCTTTTATGATCAGAAAGATCAGAGCGGTAAATCATTACCGAAATGTTAGACAAGAGTTCAGATACGGTGTTTCCTCGGGCGCAAAGCCCACTGACGCTCAAGTCCGATTTCCTTTTTGTTTTTTATTATCACTGCGCTCTTCATTTTTAGCTTTGCGTTGGCTTTCACAGCCTCCCAGTTTTCCAGATCCCTGTGAAGCAGGACGAGTTTTGAACTTTATTCTCGTCTCTTATCATCGCTTGCAATTACTTTTAATGATTAACCGGCCGCTCCCGGAGCCTCCGCCGAAGCGAACAGGTTTTCAGTTTTCACACCTTTAGCATCCTCTGATCAGGAACCTGGGATGGGATAGCAGGGTATCATAGGACACACAAACGTATGTGTACTGTATACAGACACACGCGTGCGCGCACGCGCACATACACGCACGCATACAGACACACAAACGTATACTGTACACAAAAACACACGCGCGCGCACACAAACAGACACACACGCACGCGCACACCGCCTTATCGTCATCTGCTGTCAAACTAAAATAAGGCGCAATGCAAAACGTAAGCCTGACAGTCTGCTGAGTTACGTTTCGGCCGTGTCTCTAAAGAATGTTATGGTGTAGCCCACCGACACCCACCCGCCGCACTCTTATCAGAACTTGCCTGCGCTCTCAATATCACCGTTCAACTGTAGCCCACCCCACGCTTGTTGAGATTTGTTTTCAAATTCTGCTCTGGATTGTTTCCCGATAAGCACTCACACTCTCGATTAGCAACGCTTTAAAATGACTGGGAATAAATAATAATAAATAAATGTCGTCAGGTCCGGCGTCAGCATTTTTGTTGTTTTATGTGAAGCTGTCAATGGCCCCGTGAACCCGAAACCCCCCGCTGGTCACTTATATGATATACGAGGACATCGCTGTGCCACAGCTAGCCGTCAATATAAAGGGTCACCTGCGCAGCGTTGTGCCTGTGATCTGGTGGGTGACAGCTTCATATACAGGAGTGCATTTCATGGGGGGCCATAGCTACAGAGCCCACCATAGGGTGACAGCTTCATATACAGGAGTGCATTTCATGGGGGGGCCATAGCTACAGAGCCCACCATAGGGTGACAGCTTCACATAAAGGAGTGCATTTCATGGGGGCATAGCTACAGAGCCCACCATAATGCGACAGCTTCACATACAGGAGTGCATTTCATGGGGGGGCCATAGCTACAGAGCCCACCATAGGGTGACAGCTTCACATACAGAAGTGCATTTCATGGGGGGGCCATAGCTACAGAGCCCACCATAATGCGACAGCTTCACATACAGGAGTGCATTTCATGGGGGGGCCATAGCTACAGAGCCCACCATAATGTTTGAGACAATGACACCTTTCTCTTTGATTTGCCCCCTCTGCTCCACAATTTAATAATCACAAATCAAACAATTCAGATGTAATTAAAGTGCACATTGCAGACTTTCATTAAAGAGGATTTGCAGACATTTTGGTCACATGACACTTTTTCTACACAGCCCCCCCATTTCAGGGCACCATAATCAAAGCCACGTCCATTAAAGCCGCTGTCATATTTAGTTCTTTGTCACGTGTCACTCACATGCAATGACTGCTTGAAGTCTGCGATTCAGAGACGTCACCAGGTGCTGAGGGTCTTCTCTGGTGATGCTCTGCTAAGCCTCTTCAGCCCCTGCTTGTTTCGGGGGGCTTGTCTCCCACTTAAGATTCCACTTCAGTATATGGAAGGCCTGCTCAGTTTGACTTAAATTGGGTGACTGGTTTGGCCGTTTAAGGATTTTTCATTTTTTAGCTTTCATAAACTCCTGTGTGTCCTCAGCAGTACGTTTGGTCTCCTTATCTTGTTGGAGGATGAAGTGCCGTCCAGTGAGTTTGGAGACCTTGACTGATCAGATGTTTCTGTACATCTCAGAATTCATTGTGCCATGGTTTGTCAGCAGTTCCATCATCACTGAAGAGAAGTGTGCCAGGACCTGTGGCAGCCATACGTGCCCAGGCCATATCACCCCCAGGACCCCCATGTTTAACAGATGAGGGTGGTCTGCTTTGGATCTCCACACTCATCACTCTGATGAGGTTCATTTTTGTCTCGCTGGTCCACAAGATCTTTTCCCAGAATTCTGCAGGCTCTTTGAAGTCCTTGTCACAAACTGTAATGTGACGTCGTGTGTTTGTGGTGTTCATCTTGCTGTGTGTCCTCCTCTGTGTTTCTGCTCATGAAGTCTTCTGCTGATAGTTGTCTCTGACACACACACATCGGCCCCCTGAAGACTGTGTATGATCTGTCAGACAGGCGTGGGGGGGGGCTTATTCTTTTACCAAAGTGAGGATTCTTCTGTCATCAGCAGTGGTGGTCTTCTTTGGCCTAACAGTCCCTTTGTGATTACTGAGCCCACCAGTGTGTTCTTCCTTCTTCATGATATTCCAGACAGTTGATTTCACTCATCCTCAGGTTTTATTGATGTCTCTGATGGTTTTATTCTCATTTTTCATTCTCATGATGGTTTCTTTGACTTTCATTGGCACAGCTCTGGTCCTCATGTTGAACAACAGCGATTACAAACTCCAATGGGTAGAAGCAAACTGAGGTGTCTGATGAAGCCATGAAACCCACCTGAGTGATCACACACACCACTTGTCCCAAATATTATGGCGCCCTGTAGAGAAGGTGTTGTGTGACTGAGGCACTGGGCACCTGATACAGGAGGAAGGGCAGAACACAACTAACACTACAGAGAAACACAAAAGCAATGAAAAACATAAAAAAAAATATATAAAGATAAAACAAAACCAGAAGTAGAATTAATAACATCACACTCAAACATCTGCGGTGGGCTGGCGTCCTGCCCGGTGTTTGTTTCCTGCCTTGTGCCCTGTGTTGGCTGGGATTGGCTCCAGCAGACCCCTTGTGACCCTGTAGTTAGGATATGGTGGGTTGGATAATGGGATGGACGGACACTTAAACATGTGAAAAGAGAACAAAAGAAAAACAGGATAACAGCGCTGGCTGAAACTGAATAAGCAGCACCTCTGAGGTGCCCACAGATTGCGCCCCCTGTTGTGCCCTCCTGCTGTGCCCCCTGTTGTGCCCCTTGCTGTGCCCCTTCTCTGCTCTCCTGCTCTGCCCCCTGCTGTGCCCTCCTGCTGTGCCCCCTTGCTGTGCCCCTTCTCTGCTCTCCTGCTCTGCCCCCTGCTGTGCCCTCCTGCCATGCCCACTCCTTCTGCCCATGCTAGACAAGGTTAGCAGATGAGTTGAGGGTATGCAGTGTGTACTGATGGCGTGAATATCCGTTCTCAATTCGTGACAGGACTTCATGGAGAGCCGCCTGTCAGTCAGGGCTTTGGAGGTCATTTGACTTTGTCACCTCGCCACCTAAACGAAATGCATGTCAGACCCCGAGACGCATGAGCCTGCTAAACTGGTCACCAATGAGCCCACCACTCAAATCCTCGTTGACAAAGCGGCTGCTGAGAAGCTCCAAGCTGATGCCTCTCTCTGCTGACTGCGTCACAATTAGGGCCCATCTCCATGTTTCGTTTGGCCCACGGACGTTCTCTGTGTTGTTCCCAGTTAGGATCTCAAAAACCCACACGAACACCGGAGAACATGAAACACTCGACAAAGAAGGCCACTGAACTGAGAGCAGAACGTCAGGGGGCTGAGGGAGCCTTTGAGTCACAGCGCCAGTCACTTAGCAGGTCAGCCGCCGAAACGTGTGGGAGCAACTGAAGTGCCTGAAGGTGCAGGAATGTGAAGAAGAATCCATCAAAGTCAAAAGACCATGGAGACAACAAGGAGGCCATCGTCAAGAGCGCGAGGTCAGGCTGCATCTGCATTGTAACTGGGATTAGCTGGGGGTTGGGGGGGGGGCTTCAGTGTTTCAGTGGAGGCCGTTAATGACAGTCTGGGAGTCTGAAAGAAGGAGAAGACCAAAGAGGAGACCCAAATACCTGGAGACAGCGGCCCACCTTAACTGGGAAAGTTAGATAGATAGATAGATAGATAGATAGATAGATAGATAGATAGATAGATAGATAGATAGATAGATAGATAGATAGATAGAAAGGCACTATATAATAGATAGATAGATAGATAGATAGATAGATAGATAGATAGATAGATAGATAGATATGAAAGGCACTTCATGATAGATAGATAGATAGATAGATAGATATGAAAGGCACTATATAATAGATAGATAGATATTTTTTTATTTTTTTTATTTTTAAAATGACCTTTATTATGAACAATAACAAAAAATACAGTCATAAGACAAACAATCCCAATATTCAGGATATTAACAAAAAAGTCTGTATCAGACAACCATCACTGCTCCCCCTTTACACTCCTCCTACTCTGCACATAAATAATATAAGCAAAAAGTTGACAATTCATTATAACACAAAGACCACCATTACTCCCCCTTTACACTCCTCCCACTCTGCATATTAATAGATTATTTAAAAAAAAAAAAAAAAACATGAACACAGCAGTAATATGCAGTTAATAAATATGTTGCATTACTCCACTACTATTGCCCCGTGCACACTTCTTACTCCACACAAAGTACAGAATTTCCATATTAAATAAGTAATTCATAATTTGTTCATTAACCCACTATTCCCTTATACATGCCCCCTGATCCACAAATAATAAATAATTGCTCATAATAAACACACAATTCATAATCAGTTTACTCCACCATCACTCCCCCTGTACTCGTCTCCTACTCCGTACATCGCTCTCCATTATACACACAGCATTGTATTCCCCAGGAGTCTCCTATTCTGAGCTTTCAATCATCCAGTATTTAAATATTTTGAAGGACATTTAAAGAAGTCACCACCCAGTCACCAGCTTGCCCTTCTCAACAGAACACAAAGCCCCCCCAAGCCCCCATAAATCACAGAAGGTCTGCATGTCTCCAATGAGTTGATGGTAAGTGAATTCCAACTTCAACCGGCACTTCACCAGCACTTTAACACTAGAATTACCAGAGCCTACGAAAAAACTCGTAATTCCGTCCCACCTTAAACTGCTTCTTAAATCCCTTCACACCTCTCCGCCAGCGCCCTTTGTCTTCTAAATGTGCTGATAAAGAGCAGCCGGCTATTCCATCCCCACCAATTTAGAACGTGCACGAACTTCTCTCAGCTCATGCCTTGATTGAGTATCTGGGAGTGAAGTGGAGTTTTAGAGTGGAAATAATAGATCGTTGTTTGGAACACACGCATTTCATGTCTGTTCCGTTTCTACAGTAATCTGTGTCAACACATTGTTAAAACAGAAACTTTTTTATATTCTAGTAGTAGATGACAAAATGTAGGCATAAACTATATAATGTATGAAGCCTGAAGTCCAAATAGCAAAGAAACATTTTCACAAGAATAACACAATTGCACTTTTATTCAAACATATAACTGCAGAAACAAAAGCCGCCTTAACATGCGACATTGACACCAGTTTACTGTAACTGACTCCGTGGTTCAATAGATCAGCCCCGCTTGAATCAAGTGACGGGTTCGATCCTGCCCCTCCTTTTGAGAAGTAAACTGCTCTTAGTCTTACTGTTTTAGAATAAAAGCATACATTTGATTTCAGTCTGTAACAGCGGTGCAATTTATGATCTTTGTAAAGGTTAGCTTTTTTTTTTTTTATTCACTTTTCACTCTCTCAGTCGCGTTCAGAATCAATCCATACAACCCCATCTGACACGGCTGTTTTCACTAAAGACGCGCTATAGCTCTGCAGTGTACCACGATGCATACTAACGCTACCCGGTTCTGACACACAAACGCTGGCGAAGCTGCCTTCTTCGTATCTCACCGTCACTTGCTTTTCTTTTTATTCAGTTTTATTGAGTGTTCCTGCCAGTCCCGCATGTTGCTGTATGCTTTTCTTTTGTACTCCAGGACATGCAGAGGAAAGAATGGTAAAGACCAGTAACTTCGGCGCTATATGCAATCATCAGACACTCCCCATCTGCCCGTGTCGTTCAAACACAGGAACATATATTGGTGTAAAAGTATAACAAAAGTGCACTTTTATTCAAGTGCACTTTTCCATCGCCTTTTCCTGTAAGAAGCAGTGTACACACTTCTCTCTATGCTGTGGTTTCTATTACACACCTGAAAGAAAGAGACAATACATGTGAAAATATCCAGCATACAGCAACATGCGGGGACTGGCAGGAACACTCAATAAAACTGAATAAAAAGAAAATCAAGTGACGGTGAGATACGAAGAAGACAGCTTCGCCAGCGTCTGTGTGTCAGAACCGGGTGGGTGGGCGTTAGTATGCATCGTGGTACAGCACAGAGCTATAGCGCGTCTGTATTCTGTTTCTTTTGTACTCCAGGGCACGCAGAGGAGAGAATAGTAAAGAGCAGTAAGTTCGGCGCTATATGCAATCATCAGACACTCCCCATCTGCCCGTTGTTTTGTTATACTTTTCAATACTTTTTATACTGCTCAAACGGGCATGCTCAAAAAATACACGTGTAATGCCACGAAAAGTGCACGCAGACACTTCATTTCGCAAACAAAACAAGTGCACTTTTATTCAAAACTACCTGTATAACCGAAGAAAAAAGAAAGCAAGTTACAGTAGGCGATTGATACGACATCTTGCATGGTGCAATGCTAAGAAGTGAAGATTTTCATTCCGTGCTATATAAAATCATCACATTCAAATATTAACAGTTCCCACACACCCAAGGACCGTCCTTCCTACATTTACGACACGTGTACTTGTTGCCGTGTACACACCTCTCTGTGCTATGGTTTCTATTACACTGAATGAGCACCTGACACTGTACTTTCTTCCCTGGGGGAAGGTCCCGCATCAGAGAATTTTGCACCATGCAAGATGTCGTATCAATCGCCTACTGTAACCTGCTTTCTTTTTTCTTCGGTTATACAGGTAGTTTTGAATAAAAGTGCACTTGTTTTGTTTGCGAAATGAAGTGTCTGCGTGCACTTTTCGTGGCATTACACGTGTATTTTTGAGCATGCCCGTTTGAGCAGTATAAAAAGTATTGAAAAGTATAACAAAACAACGGGCAGATGGGAAGTGTCTGATGATTGCATATAGCGCCGAACTTACTGCTCTTTACTATTCTCTCCTCTGCGTGCCCTGGAGTACAAAAGAAACAGAATACAGACGCGCTATAGCTCTGTGCTGTACCACGATGCATACTAACGCCCCCACCGGTTCTGACACACAGACGCTGGCGAAGCTGCCTTCTTCGTATCTCACCGTCACTTGATTTTCTTTTTATTCAGTTTTATTGAGTGTTCCTGCCAGTCCCCGCATGTTGCTGTATGCTGGATATTTTCACATGTATTGTCTCTTTCTTTCAGGTGTGTAATAGAAACCACAGCATAGAGAGAAGTGTGTACACTGCTTCTTACAGGAAAAGGCGATGGAAAAAGTGCACTTGAATAAAAGTGCACTTTTGTTATACTTTTACACCAATATATGTTCCTGTGTTTGAACGACACGGGCAGATGGGGAGTGTCTGATGATTGCATATAGCGCCGAAGTTACTGGTCTTTACCATTCTTTCCTCTGCCTGTCCTGGAGTACAAAAGAAAAAGCATACAGCAACATGCGGGACTGGCAGGAACACTCAATAAAACTGAATAAAAAGAAAAGCAAGTGACGGTGAGACACGAAGAAGGCAGCTTCGCCAGCGTTTGTGTGTCAGAACCATGGGTAGCGTTAGTATGCATCGTGGTACACTGCAGAGCTATAGCGTCTTTAGTGAAAACAGCCGTGTCAGATGGGGTTGTATGGATTGATTCTGAACGCGACTGAGAGAGTGAAAAGTGAATTAAAAAAAAAAAAGCTAACCTTTACAAAGATCATAAATTGCACCGGCTGTTACAGACTGAAATCAAATGTATGCTTTTATTCTAAAACAGTAAGACTAAGAGCAGTTTACTTCTCAAAATGGAGGGGCGCAGGATCGAACCCGTCACCTCTTGATTCGCAAGCGGGGGCTGAACCTATCGAACCACGGAGTCAGTTACAGTAAACTGGTGTCAATGTCGCATGTTAAGGCGGCTTTTTGTTTCTGCAGTTATATGTTTGAATAAAAGTGCAATTGTGTTATTCTTGTGAAAATGTTTCTTTGCTATTTGGACTTCAGGCTTCATACATTATATAGTTTATGCCTACATTTTGTCATCTACTACTAGAATACAAAAAAAGTTTCTGTTTTAACAATGTGTTGACACAGATTACTGTAGAAAAGGAACAGACATGAAATGCGTGTGTTCCAAACAACGATCTATTATTTCCACTCTAAAACTCCACTTCACTCCCAGATACTCAATCAAGGCATGAGCTGAGAGAAGTTCGTGCACGTTCTAAATTGGTGGGGGATGGAATAGCCGGCTGCTCTTTATCAGCACATTTAGAAGACAAAGGGCTGGCGGAGAGGTGTGAAGGGATTTAAGAAGCAGTTTAAGGTGGGACGGAATTACGAGTTTTTTCGTAGGCTCTGGTAATTCTAGTGTTAAACATCAGGAGCACATCGGTGGTCTTTGAGTTTTTTTCTCTGTTCCTCCTGGTTTTGAGGATTGACAGTTTTGCTTGGCCCAGTAGATAATTTCCCAGCACACACTTGTTTCTCTGTCTCTGAGTATACTTAATACCAAAAATAAAGCCAACAGTTGACAATGACAGTCCTATTCTATCCAAAAGTGTCTTGAGAAATATAAAAAATGGTTCGAGCCGTTTGCAGTTAACAAAAAGATGAAAGACAGTCTCGCTGTTGACAAAACGGACAACAATCTGATGTTCCCGGTGAAATAACCGATAAAAAGGAGTTGGTGGCGAGAGCCCCATGAAGAATCCTCCATTGCAGGTCGCCAAGTCTTTTTTGCAGTGGCTGTTTATAAAAAGTTTTCCACGCTGGAGTTTCATTCACTCCAACATGCAGTTCTTGTCTCCACCGTGTGTCTGGCAAGTCTCTAAGAAATTTATAAAAAGTCACCTTAACACACACCTGGTAGAGCTCATTTTTTCCCATCGTCTCAAACTGCTTGTCTATTAAGTTGCCAAATATCAGAATGGATCCTGGATGGTCAGTGCAGTCTGTGACGTTGGGCTTGACTTGGATGACGAGTTCTGTGATATCTGAGTTGAAGATCGGATTGTCCGGAGAGACGCTCTGGCACAGTGACCCTGCGCCTAAGTTCACCAAGGCCTCCTTAAACTAGCACAGAAAGTGGTGTACGAGCCGTTCAGACCTCACGCCCAGGACCGATGTGAGGTGTGCTGCGGTGTGCCATGTGCCAGTGTGGTTATTTAAAAGATGGCCAATCTTCGTGATTCCACTTTTAATAAGGATTGAGGTGAAGTGACAAGAGAAGAGCAGAGGAGATTTCAACACATTATTCCTAATCAGAGGTTCCTCTAAAAAACAATGAAGATTGCCAAAACAAAACGAGATCTCATAAGTTTACTATGCCAAGTAAGCAACATTGACTGATAGAATTTTGGCAAAACTGATAAAGTTAGTTTGGAGACGTCTAAGAGGAGTAGCTGTTTGTCAAATTTTAACTCGCTCACTTTGTGTAAAATTACAAACGCCAGGTCTCTCCAAGGCAGGCCGTCTGGACCATAGAACAGCCTCTGCAGCGTCTGGAGCCTGAAGGCCTCGATTTTACTTCTGACGTCAATCAGTCCCTGCCCTCCTTCTGCCACTGGTAGGTGCAGCACACCTCTCTGGACCCAGTGTAGACTGTCCCAAAAAAAGTCAAGGATGATCGTCTGTACGGATTTGATCAGAGCAACTGGTGGATCAGCACACCTGAGCTTGTGCCAAAACATGGAGGCAATCAAGTTATTCAGGATTAACACCCTGCCTCTACATGAAATGTCCCTCAGAAGCCACTTCCAACGGTTCAGCCTTGCTTGGATCAGATCTGTCCACCCCACCCAATTGTCTACAGCGGTGCCATCTGTGCCTAAATACACCCCCAGGTACTTAAACACATTTTTATTCCATTGGAGGGTCTCAGGAAGAGCTGGAGGAGATGCGAGTCCCCAGTCACCCAGCAAGAAAGCATTGCTCTTGAGCCAATTGACTTTCGCTGTCGTCAGTCTTTGAAAAACATCTAAGCAGTTTACTAAAGTGTTTACCTCAGATGTAGAAGACACAAAGACAGTAACATCATCTGCGTAGGCAACGACCTTAAAACAAGCAGTGGGGCAAACTGGGATGCTGAGACCAGAAAGACGACGCCTGAGCTGCTCTAGGAGGGGCTCAATGGACAGAGAGTAGAGCATCCCTGAGAGTGGGCAGCCCTGGCGAATACCCCTGGTGACAGAGAAAGGGGCTGTTGTGGCACCGTTAAGATAGATAGATAGATAGATAGATAGATAGATAGATAGATAGGAAAGGCACTATATGATAGATAGATAGATAGATAGATAGATAGATAGATAGATAGATAGATAGATAGATATGAAAGGCACTATATAATAGATAGATAGATAGATAGATAGATAGATAGATAGATAGATAGATAGATATGAAAGGCACTATATTATTCCAAAATGGATTCAATTCATTTTTTTTCCTCAGAATTCTACACACAACACCCCATAATGACAACATGAAAACAGTTTACTTGAGGTTTTTGCAAATTTATTAATAATAAAAAAACTCACATGTCCATAAGTATTCACAGCCTTTGCTCAATACGTTGTCGATGCACCTTTGGCAGCAATTACAGCCTCAAGTCTTTTTGAATATGATGCCACAAGCTTGGCACACCTATCCTTGGCCAGTTTCACTCATTCCTCTTTGTAGCACCTCTCAAGCTCCATCAGGTTGGATGAGAAGCGTCGGTGCACAGCCATTTTAAGATCTCTCCAGGGATGTTCAATCAGATTCAAGTCTGGGCTCTGGCTGGGCCACTCAAGGACATTCACAGAGTTGTCCTGAAGCCACTCCTTTGATATCTTGGCTGTGTGCTTAGGGTCGTTGTCCTGCTGAAAGATGAACCGTCGCCCCAGTCTGAGGTCAAGAGCGCTCTGGAGCAGGTTTTCATCCAGGATGTCTCTGTCCATTGCTGCAGTCATCTTTCCCTTTATCCTGACTAGTCTCCCAGTTCCTGCCCCCCACAGCATGATGCTGCCACCACCATGCTTCACTGTAGGGATGGCATTGGCCTGGTGATGAGCGGTGCCTGGTTTCCTCCAAACGTGACGCCTGGCATTCACACCAAAGAGTTCAATCTTTGTCTCATCAGACCAGAGAATTTTGTTTCTCATGGTCTGAGCGTCCTTCAGGTGCCTTTTGCCAAAATCCAGACGGGCTGCCATGTGCCTTTTACTAAGGAGTGGCTTCCATCTGCCTGTGCCACGCGCCAGTCCAGGTCAGATTGAGGAGATTAGAAGGCTTAACGCGTGGCACAAGTCTTGGTGCAGGGTAGAAGGGTATAGGTTTATGGGGCATTGGGACTCCTTTTGGAACAGATGGGACCTGCTCCGCCGTGACGGGTTACATCTGAACCGGAGGGGCACCAATGTATTGGGGAGGCGTATGTGTAGGCTAGTCGAGGATTGTTTAAACTAGGGAATGGGGGGGCAGGGAGTTTAGGACAGGCCAGGTTTAGATCTATACATGTATCAAAAATAAGGTAAGTGAGTTGGAGTCGTATGTAGCAGAGCATAATTATGATATTATAGCAATAACGGAAACCTGGCTAAATAACAAAGATGGGGATGAGTGTAACATGGAGGGATACACATTATTAGGAGGGAGAGACAGAACAGAAAAGGAGGTGGGGTTGCTGTTTATGCCAAACAGAATTTAAATGTAAGTCATCTTCAGATGGCTGATGAGCCCCATCTTAGTGAGGACATGTGGCTTCGCCTGGAAAATATTAGGGAAAAAGGTCTCATTTTAGGAGTGTGTTATAGACCACCCAATTCAGACAGTAATTTCAACACACATCTTTTTAGTAATAGGAATAACAGGAGTTATTCTGAACAGTCAGCATGGGTTCAGAAGAGGGAGGTCGTGTTTTACTAACATGTTGGAATTCTATAAGGAGGCAACAAAAGGATACGATCAAAGTGGAGCTTATGATATTATTTATCTGGACTTTCAGAAAGCATTTGATAAGGTGCCACATGAGAGGTTGGGCATCAAGTTAAAAGAAGTGGGAGTTCAGGGTGATATTTTTAGATGGGTGCAGAATTGACTCAGACACAGGAAGCAGAGGGTGATGGTGCGAGGAACTCATGTTAAGAGTGGTGACCAGCAGGGGTCAGTGCTAGGGCCGCTGATATTTTTAATATATAGAAATGATTTAGATAGGAATATAAGTAACAAGCTGGTTAAGTTTGCAGATGATACCAAGATAGGTGGATTAGCAGATAATTTGGAATCCATTATATCATTACAGAAGGACTTGGACAGCATACAGGCTTGGGCAGATTTGTGGCAGATGAAATTTAATGTCAGTAAATGTAAAGAATTACACATAGGAAGTAAAAATATTAGGTTTGAATACACAATGGGCAGTCAGAAAATCGAGAGTACACCTTATGAGAAGGATTTAAGAGTCGTAGTGGACTCCAAGCTATCAACTTCCCAACAGTGTTGAGAAGCCATTAAAAAGGCTAACAGACTGTCAGGTTATATAGCGCCTTGATGTGTGGAGTACAAGTCACAGGAGGTTCTGCTCAGCCTTTATAACACACTAGTGAGGCCTCATCTGGAGTACTGTGTGCAGTTTTGGTCTGCAGGCTACAAAAAGGACATAACAGCACTAGAGAAGGTCCAGAGAAGAGCGACTAGGCTGATTCAGGGCTACAGAAGATGAGTTATGAGGAAAGATTAAAAGAGCTGAGCCTTTACAGTTTAAGAAAAAGAAGATGAAGAGGAGACCTGAGTGAAGTGTTTAAAATGATGAAGGGAATTAGTACAGTGGATCGAGACTTGTATTTTAAAATGAGTTCATCAAGAACACGGGGACACAGTTGGAAACTTGTTAAGGATAAATTTCGCACAAACATTAGGACGTTTTTCTTTACACAAAGAATGACAGACACTTGGAATAAGAGACCAAGTAGTGTGGTAGACAGTAAGACGTTAGGGACTTTCAAAACTCGACTTGATGTTTTCTTGGAGGAAACAAGTGGATAGGACTGGCGAGCTTTGTTGGGCTGAATGGCCTGTTCTCGTCTAGAGTGTTCTAATGTTCATCTGGTCACTCTATCATACAGGCCTGATTGGTGGATTGCTGCAGAGATGGTTGTCCTTCTAGAAGGTTCTCCTCTCTCCACAGAGGACCTCTGGAGCTCTGACAGAGTGACCATCGGGTTCTTGGTCACCTACCTGACTAAGGCCCTTCTCCCCCGATCACTCAGTTTAGATGGCCGGCCAGCTCTAGGAAGAGTCCTGGTGGTTTCAAACTTCTTCCACTTACGGATGATGGAGGCCACTGTGCTCATTGGGACCTTCAAAGCAGCAGAAATTTTTCTGTAACCTTCCCCAGATTTGTGCCTCTAGACAATCCTGTCTCAGAGGTCTACAGACAATTCCTTTGACTTCATGCTTGGTTTGTGCTCTGACATGAACTGTCAACTGTGGGACCTTCAATAGACAGGCGTGTGCCTTTCCAAATCATGTCCAGTCAACTGAATTTATCACAGGTGGACTCCAATGAAGCTACAGAAACATCTCAAGGATGATCAGGAGAAACAGGATGCACCTGAGCTCAATTTTGAGCTTCATGGCAAAGGCTGTGAATACTTATGGACATGTGCTTTCTCAGTTTTATATTTTTAATAAATTTGCAAAAACCTCAAGTGAACTTTTTTCACGTTGTCATTATGGGGTGTTGTGTGTAGAATTCTGAGGAAAAAAAATGAATTTAATCCATTTTGGGACATGGCTGTAACATAACAAAATGTGGAAAAAGTGATGCGCTGTGAATACTTTCCACATGCACTGTAGATGGAAGTGAAAGGCACGATAGATAGATAGATAGATAGATAGATAGATAGATAGATAGATAGATAGATAGATAGATATGACAGGCACTATATAATAGATAGATAGATAGATAGATAGATAGATAGATAGATAGATAGATAGATAGATAGATAGATAGATAGATAGATAGATAGATAGATAGATAGATATTTTTGAATGGCACTGGGTGAGTTTCTAGTACTTGCATAAGAAGCACATTGCACTGTACCTGTGACATACTTTGGAAAGGTGGTCACAATTAAAGTCACGATATAAAATGCAAATTATTGTAAAAATATGAAAAACTATAAACACCAGCATCTGATGCCATTTGTAACTCTGCCCTGAGTATCTCACCTGACTGGAAACAGTGACCTGGACTTGTATAGAGCCTTAGGCAGGTGTTTGCTATGTAAGGCACTATATGGAATGAGTCAGTCAGTCAGTCAGTTAGTGATTTTTTCAACCCGCTTTGTCCTGAAAAGAGTCATGGGGGGCTGCTGGACCCTATCCCAGCAAGCACAGTGCGCCATGCAGGAACAAACCCTGGACAGGGCGCCAGTCCATCACGGGGCAAACACACACCATGGGCCAATTTAGCATCACCAGTCCACCTAAGACTGTGGACAGAAACCCACGCAGACATGGGGAAAACATACAAACTCCATCAGGTTAGCTACCAAACAGTTGGTTGGCACACTAATAGGTTTAGCCTAGGGCACAGAACAACCTACCACCGGCACTGGTGGGACGTGAACCCTGGTCTCCTTACTGTGAGGCAGTAATGCCACCACTGTGCCGCCCCCACAATGCCTATCGCTGATTCTTAATGTGATCCTGAGCATGTCACTTCAACTGCCACCACTCAAACTGTATAAATATAGAAAAATAACCAGATAATAATTGGGGGGGTGTACACTTTGAAAGGCACTACATAAATAAATATGAAGGTAAAAATGAAAAGTATCAAGGCCAATATTTGATTCCCTGCATGACTCCACCAGAGTCAGTTCAATATTAAAGACGCTATATATAAAGAGTATCAATGCCAGCTGCCAAGTCTTAATGTGACCCTGGGTGGGTCATTTCAGATGCCAGCACACTTTGAGGATACCTCTGAAGTGACGTGGAGGAAGGTGCTAGAGAGAATAAGTGTGAATGAAAAACTATGAAAAGTAACAGGTGTGACCCCACCTGAAGCAGCCCACTCGCAATATGAAAACGACACAACTGTAAGTGTTTAGTGCCGTGAAATGAAGCCTAGCGTGAAAGGCGCTATATAATATTAGTATGCATGTAAAAATATGAAGAGAATCAGGACTTAACGTCGCACAAGTTTAGAAACAATGACACAGTGCCTCTGAAGTGTCTTCGGAAGGAGATCATTATGAAAGGCACTATATGAAAGAAGAGCCACTGCAGTACCTGGTGTGACCCTGAAGGAGTCGCTTCACTTGCCAGTATCCCCACAGTGCAAAACGAAACACAGCTGAGCTGCATGTGTGAAGAGCATTGGGGTGGTCTTCAGCGTGAAAGGCGCTATATACACAATAAGTAAGCCATCTGAGAGTTGCCGGTGAGCTGTACTCTTGCTATGCCGCTCTGATCAGATTATCAACCACACAAAGAAAAGGATGGCATCAGCGATATAGAAAGGCGCTATATTACTGTAAGTTCGGTGGGTTTGGTCGATTGTCCGCTTAGCCATTGCTGTGATTTCTGCATTCGTTATTTAATCATGCGGTGGTGCGCTTTGATCAGACGTCATTATCGATAATCCACTCCACTCGATCAGACATTGCTAGTTATAATCCAATCGGCCTCTCCGTCACGTCCACTCTGCCCACCTTTGTTCTGCTCATCGCGCACCTTCACGTTTATCACCAAAGTAAATGATAAGGCAACACGGACAGGGAGAGGGGAGTGGCAGCCCCCACAGATCAATAGAAACTGCCTTAGTTCAGGGGGCTCTCCAAGGAGAAAAAGTAACAGCTTTACGGTAACGGTTAAGTAAATCAGGGAGCAGGTGGTCTGCTATTTGTTGGCCTCATGTAGTTCCTAAAAGCCAGGAGAGCAAAATGAGGCGAACAAAGCGGGCAGAACTCAGAGAGGCATGAACTGGTGGGCACTCGTGGGTGGCTGTCGGGACTCTTATTGACCCCCCGTTAAACTCCAGTTGTTTCGCGGACGAAAACAGACCATCGCGGAGGGCTGGGATTTTAAAGAAAGAAAGAAAGAGGACTCAGGAATAAATAAATAAATAAATAAATAAGTGTCTTGAGCATGAGAAAGGCGCTATATAAATAAAATGTATTATTATTATTATTATTATTATTATTATTATTATTATTATTATTATTATTAGAAAGAAAGAAAGAAAGGAGACTCAGGTGTATCACACGTTCTGATTTCTTTTTTCTGCCAGTATAGTTTATACTGTATACAGAAAGAAAGAAAGAAAGAAAGAAAGAAAGAAAGAAAGAAAGAAAGAAAGAAAGAAAAAGTTTGAAGCGTATGTTTTAAAATATTGAAAGACGTTTCTGTGATTTCAATATTTTTCTCTTCATGTATAACTAAACGGCTGTCGGATGTGCTTGTCTCCCCGGATCCCCCCAAACCCCCGTGTTTATCGCTGTTTCTATTTATTACTGAACCCCCCACCCGTTAGGATGCATTTCGTGGCCTCCGCGCTTTCGGTCCGCTCCGCTTTATGTGACGTGTATATGAGGAGCCCCTCAGACTGCGCCGCCCACATTCCGCTCTTCGTTCTCCCCTCTCCGCTCTTCGTTAACGCCACTTTACGCCTCTTTGTACATGAAGTTGGTTCTTTGAGCTTTGAAAAACTTGGGAGTATGAAAAAACAAGTGTAATGTATGGTAAGCAACCTAGCAGGCCACGATCAGGTCAGTTTTGTGAAAAGAAGTAATTTTCAGTAAAAAAAAAAAAAACAATCTGTCAAGTGACAAAGCCGTCACTTCAGAAAAATGACTACAAGCCTAAAGTGTCTCATTTATGGGACTCAATAATGCAAGGCGCTATATGATACTCACTGCAGGTTTCAGTTCAGGTCACACCACAAACTCACTGTGGGACCCTGCTGGAGTAATCTGTCTGTCAGGAAACATTCTGGGAGCAGCTGAATGTAAATATGAAGAGCTGAGTGATGAGGAAAGGCGCTATAAATCCAGTTTAGTCCACAGGACATGATCAGTGTGTGAGTCTGTGTAACCCTAACCCTAACCTCTCAACCAGAGATCGATTTATAGCCAAGCAGGAGCAGCTGTAAAGAGGCAATCTCAACAGAGGCGCTATATAGAGTGACAAGTGTGACAAATTGGTCTCCAGCACTGACTCTCCATGTGACCCTTGAATGAACACAATACAAACAAACTGAAATGGCTGCAGCTGTCATCAACTCTCTTAGAATGGGAGTCAGAGTGGCAAGGCGCTATAAAGAATGCCAACAGCGCAGTGCAGTCCAGACCACAGACTTACTGTGTGACCCTGAGTGAAGTGTGACCAGTGGAGCTCACTCTGGGAGCAGCTTTAGTGTACATATAAAGAGCCAATGAGGAAAGGCGCTATATAAAATCATACATATTCCAGTTTAGTGCACCCCCCGGCTCACCGTGTGGCTCTGTGTCTGCCATTTTGATTAAAATGGTGCTAACTGCCCTAATCATAAAGTTCCATAAAATGTGATTTGGTGTCAAATGGTGTTCGTAATGGAAAGGCGCTATATAGAAACACACACATTCCAGTTTAGTGCACACCACTGGCTCACCGTGTGACTCCGTGTCCATCAAGACTCATATTCTTTAAAGTGGTGTTAAGCATAAAGATCCACAGAATGGAATTTGGTGTTCAGAGTAGAAAGGCGCTATATATATATTTACACATTTGGCTGACACCTTTTACTAAAGGTGACTTACAACATTTATGACACAATTGGTTCAATTTTGGGTTTTGGGTTTTCCACTTGGATCCCAGGCAGGTGAAGTGACTTTGGGGTCACACAGTGGTGTCAGTAGTGGGATTTGCACCCACAGCCTCAGGCTTTGAAGCCTCAACCACACAAGTGAAAGCAGACTGCAGTTCAGATTCCATCACTAAATCCAACCTTAACCCTATTGGTATTACCCAGCCTGGCAGGGGTCCTGCAAAGTAAGAATACCCATAATCTAACTGTAATGCGTCTTCAGATGATGTTCTCTAACGAAAGGCGCTATATAAAAACACACACATTCCAGTTTGGTCCAAACGGCTGGCTCACTAGCTGACTCTCTGACTGCAGGACACCTTTTGTTCAAAATGGTGCCAACTGCGTGTCTATTCCAGGGGAGTGCCCACCACTGGCTCACTATGTGACTCTGTTTCTGCCATTTTGTTTAACATGGTGCCATCCACAGTAAATATAAAGTTTCTTAGAATGGGATTCGGTATCGATTGCTGTTCACCATGAAAGGCGCTATATAAAGTCCCACATATTCCAGGTTGGTCCAAACAGCTGGCTCACTAGCTGACTCTCTGACTGCAGGACACCTTTTGTTCAAAATGGTGCCAACTGCGTGTCTATTCCAGGGGAGTGCCCACCACTGGCTCACTATGTGACTCTGTTTCTGCCATTTTGTTTAACATGGTGCCATCCACAGTAAATATAAAGTTTCTTAGAATGGGATTCGGTATCGATTGCTGTTCACCACGAAAGGCGCTATATAAAGTCCCACATATTCCAGGTTGGTCCAGACTGCTGGCTCACTAGGTGACTCTCTGTCTGCCATTTTGCTTAAAACTGTGCCAACTACACTATCAACTGCACAAGTCCCATAGTGGGTGAAACATGAGGTTCCATAGAATGGGATTCAGTGTAGAATGGGATTCACAGTGGAAAGGCGCTATATAAAGCAGGTTGAGGTTCAGATTCCACCACTTACTCCAACAATTACTGTTTTGGCATCACCCAGCCTGGCATGGTGCCCACGTAGTCTGAGCATGTGTAATGTATCTGTAGTGTGTCCTCCGGTGATGTCCAATATGGAAAGGCGCTACATTGCACCCTAGGGCTGTGGTCTAAGTCCCTGTCACTGCCTGGGTGTGTCTGTGACTGAGTCACCTAATCTCCTTCATTGATTCATTCATTCATTCATTTTCTAAGCCATCTTAACCACAGTAGAGTAGGGGGTGAGTTTTTGGGCTGGAGCAGAAAACTCAAATAGCGGAAGACCTCCTGATTGCTGCAATTTAAGATGGAGACGCGTAACATCAACCTGCCTGTCAGACTCTTGTCTATATAGCCCCTGGATGAACAAAGATGGCTGTGCTGGTGAGGCCAGTCAAGTTATGGCCGCCATCAAACGCGCTCAGTCCAGTTCAGGGTGGCAGGTTTATGTGGCAAAGGGCAGCAGCAGCCAGCACTGAGGGGGATGCCAGCTCATTGCATTGCCCATCCTCGCATGCACTCTCACTGAGCCAATATGGAGGCAGCGGAACACAAGCATTTCTTGGGATGTGGGAGGAAAACCCAATGGAGACCCAGGGAGAGCATGCAGATGTCACCCAGATTCAAAATCAGAAGGGGCTCCTCCTCGGTCACTTCATTCATACTTTACCTGGGGGTCAGGAAAAGGGGCTTAGAGGAGTACCACCACTCAAATTACCTTGGCATGGCATGGGGGTGCAGCTTCAAGGATCTGGGTTCAAGGGTCTCTCATTGCAATAAACAGCCGCGTTGAATTAAATGGGGATTCCATGAGTGATCATGTGCCCCCCACCCCAATGGGTAACAGCAGGGTCACAGGAGTGGCATCGGGGCGGGGCACAAAGCTACATGTAGCCCTGGGCACGCCACCAGTCTTTCACATGGTGGATGCGGCTTTGTGCCCCCCACCCCCGATGGCACTCCGGTGATTCCGCTGCCCCCCATTCCCACCAGGGTCTAATGCAGATTCACCTCAGTCCGGCAGATCCGTCCCTGTTATTTTTTTCTTTTTTTAGGTTTCCCACAGATTTGCTTGGCATTGTCTGTCAACTTTATCTTGTCTCGAGTCGTTTGCCAGCCCCACCAGACTCTGACCTCCAGATTTTATTAAAGCCGGCTAATGTTTAGCAGGTCTGAAGACCGCCAGGCCATTGTTTAGCCTTATCACAACAACTCCTCGAGATGGCCGTGAAGTTTCACAGCTGCCGGACCACTGCCCTCCGCTCCTCCTCATCGGCAGGTCTTCTTACAACATCTGCTCTCGTTGTTTGGCACTCGGGCCTCCATAAGGAGGTGAAATGTCCTCGCCTGTAATTTGCTTTGGGGTAGGAGAATAAAAAGAATGCTAAATCTAAGAGAAGTCCGCTTGCAAAATCCGAGGCTTCTTTCCAGCACTGGAGGTCTGCCTGCTTTTCCAGGCCATGGCCCAGTGAGCGAGGCACTGGACTGGGGGGCAGCAAGGATGGCAGTTCGCTCTTCAGCACTGAATCTCCATGCCGTGTGATTCGGAGGGATTCACCTACTGGGCAGTGCGGGAAACGCAATAACATCAGCGGTACTAGTAAAGTGCCACTGGGAGGCGCTATATAGAATTACAGGGTCACAGCACTGGCTCACTGTGTGCCCCTGAGTGAAGAGTCGATCTACAAGGGAGGAGCACAGGGACAACTGGAGTGTAACTGGGGGGGGGGTCAATAAGTAAAGGCGCTATATAAGATCAAAATCAGTGTGACAAATCAATCTTCAGCACTGACACCACAAATGTATCAAAATATCCACACAGAACAATGGCTGCAAGCTGAAAAGGGTCATAAAATGGGGCTCAATGTGGCAAGGCGCTATATACGATAGAATTACAGGTTTACACGACTGGCTCAGTACGTGCTCTTAAGTGAAAAGTCAGTGTGCCAGGGAGGAGTACAGGGACAGCTGGAGTTGAACTGTAAAACTATGGGGGGTTAATAAAGAAAGGCGCTATATACAGTAAAAAAGGCAAGGATTGGTGGGGGGGCATTCAATAAATAAAGGCACAATATAAGATCACAAGTGTGACAAAGCAATCTTCAGCACTAATTCTCTATGTGACCCCAAATGAACAAAATACCCACAATGGCTGCAAGCTGTAATGGTTCATAAAATGGGAGTCGATGTGGCAAGGCGCTATATACAGTAGAATTACAGGTTCACATGACTGCCTTACTACTGATAATAATAATAGTAATACATTTTATTTATATAGCGCCTTTCACATGCTCAAGGCGCTTGCTATGTGAAAATCTGTCTACCAGACTTCAGCAACTGTAAGGAGGCAAATGTTGAAAAGGAAAGGCGCTATATAAGATCGCAAGTGTGACCAATCAGTCTACAGCACTGGCATGAAAAACACCGTCCATTCAGAAAAGTTGAAAAGTGTTTTAAATGGTAGTCAGTATGGAAAGGCACTATATAGAATCTCAGGTTTGCAGTTCAATGAACACCACTGACTCACTATGGGGCCCTGAGAGAAGAACCTGTCAGGAAGACTCTGGAGGGCTAAGAGATGGGTTTCAATGAAGAAAGGCGCTATAAAGAAATCACACCTATTCCGGTTTAGTCCAGATGACTCTGACTGAGCGACCGATCAATTAGGGATCAGTTTATAGCAAAAAAAAAGAAAAGGCGCTGTATAGAATGACAAGTGTGACAAATCAGTCTCCAGCACTGACTCTCCACGTGACCTTTAAATGAACAAAATACAAACACAGTCATCGACTCTCTTTGAATGAAAAATGGCTACAAGCTGAAGGTGACTCAATAATGCAAGGCGCTATATCATACTCACTACAGGTTTCAGTTCAGGTCACACCACAGACTCACTGTGGGACCCTACTGGAGTAATCTGTCTGTCAGGAAACATTCTGGGAGCAGCTGAATGTAAATATGAAGAGCTGAGTGATGAGGAAAGGCGCTATAAATCCAGTTTAGTCCACAGGGCATGATCAGTGTGTGAGTCTGACGGAGCGACCTCTCAACCAGAGATCGGTTTGTAGCCAAGCAGGAGCAGTTGTAAAGAGGCAATCTCAACAGAGAGAGGCGCTATATAGAGTGACAAGTGTGACAAGTTGGTCTCCAGCACTGACTCTCCATGTGACCCTTGAATGAACACAATACAAACACACTGAAACGGCTGCAGCTGTCATCAGCTCTCATAGAATGGGAGTCAGATTGGCAAGGCGCTATAAAGAATGCCAACAGCGCAGTGCAGTCCGGAGCACAGACTTACTGTGTGACCCTGAGTGAAGTGTGACCAGTGGAACTCACTCTGGGAGCAGCTTTAGTGTACATATAAAGAGCCAATGAGGAAAGGCGCTATATAGAATCACGCATATTCCAGTTTAGTGCACACCCCTGGCTCATTATGTGGCTCTGTGCCTGCAGGACACCTTTTGTTCAAAATGGTGCCAACTGCACTAAACATGAAGTTCCATAGAATGGGGTTCGGTGTTGAAATGTGTTCACAATGGAAAGGCGCTATATGAAATCACATGTATTCCAGGTGAGTGCACACCACTGGCTCACTATGTGACTCTGTGTCTGTCATTTTGTTTAACATTGTGCCATCCACATGAAAAAACAAGTTACATAAAATGGGATTTGATGTTGAATGGTGTTCACAATGAAAGGCGCTATATAAAATCCCACATTTGGTCCAGACTGCTGGCTCACTGTGTCTGCAGGACGTATTCTGTTTAAAAATGGTGCCAACTGCACGTGTATTCCAAGTGAGTGCCCACCACTGGCTCATTGTGTGACTCTGTCTCTGCCATTTTGTATAACATGGTGCCATTCGCACTAAAAACAAAAAGTTGCACAGAATGGGATTCAGTATCCAATGCTTTTCACCATGAAAGGCACTATATAAAGTCACACATATTCCACTTCTGTACAGACTGCTGGCTCACTTTGCAACTTTGCCAGGACACATTTTGCTTAAAATGGTGCCAACTACACTATAAACATAAAGTCTCATAGTGCTGAAAGGCGCTATATAGAAATAGTAGCTTTGTCTGCTTACTTCCCTTCACTGTGTCCCTTCACAGGTGCCTGATCCCACTTGCTGATAATCTAAGCCTGGGCGCCATTAAAATCTCCGACTGGGAATTTTTGAGATTTACCGATCACAGCGTCCAGTTTTCTTTAAATTGGGCGGTGAGTAAACACGCAATGAAAGGCGCAGCAGCAATTTCGGGAAAAGCAACAGCAACGTCTGTTTACACAAGACAATAGAAAGGACACCAAAGAGATCAAACGAACGAGAAAATCGAACAATATTGGGGATGAAAGGCATTTAATTAAAAAACAAGTCCGTTAAAAAATAAAAAAAAATAAAAAAAAACATCAAATGGAGGGTACAGAGTCCAGTGTGCCCACTCTGTCACCCCAACAATTAATCGCCCGACTTTCCACGGATGCACTCTGATCATCGAACACTCCAAGTTTTGTCAGATTGTTGAATTCCCTGTCGCTGGAAAAAGAAAAAAAAAAAAAATGTTCCCCTCTGACACAAGGTACATTTGGAGATACATGTGTTTCAAGGAGCCTCTCCAGTACTTTGGACCAGTGTAGACCTCTTGAAGTGGAAAGGCGCTATATAACATGAAGTGGGCATGCTGTGTACTGTATTACCCATCTGTGCCATTGGCCTGTAAACTCAGAGCTTTAAACAGCCGTGCCAACCACACCTGATACCCCCAACCCCACTCCCTCCATACACACACACACACACACATACTGACCCCCACTCCCCACCCCCCATACACACACACACATATATATACTGGAGTCACTAAGGCATTTTGATGTGAGGGTCTTTTTGGTTTTGTTGACCATGTAGTGTTTAGCCGGTGGGCTTTAATCAGACCACTTCAACCGAAAGGCGTTATATAAAATGAAGTTGGTATGCTGTATACTACACACCTGTGCCACTGGCCTGTAATCTCAGTGCTTTAAACAGCCATGCCAACCCCAGCTGACTCCCCCAACCCCACTCCCCACACACACGTACACATTTTACACAGTCAGTCAGGTGTTTTTATGTGAGGGTCTTTTTGGTTTTGTTAACCACATAATGTTTACCCAAAAAGGCTCTAAGCAGACCTCACAAATGTGAAAGGCGCTATATCATATGAAGTTGGCATACTGTGCATTACCCACCCTTGCCCTCAGCCTGTAAACTCTGTGCTTCAAACAATCACACCAGCCGCACCCCAACACCACTCCCCACTCCCCCCCTCCACATATACTAGAGGCTGTAAGGTATTTTTATCTGAGGGTCTTTTGGGTTTGGTTGACCACGTAACATTTATCCATAAACCTGTAAGCAGACTCCACAAACGTGAAAGGCACTATATAAAATGAAGTTGGCATGCTGTGCATTACCCACCCGTGCCCTTGGACTGTGAACTCAGTGCCTTAAACAGCCATGCCAGTAACCCCCCTGCCATATATACTGGAGTCAGTAAGGCATTTTAATGTGAGGGTCTTTTTGGTTTTGTTCATCACATAACATTTAACCATAAGGCTGTAAGCAGACCTTTCAAACGTGAAAGCGCTATATCAAATGAAGTTGGCATGCTGTGGATTACGAACTTGAGCTACACCTGTGCCACCCCCCTGCACATATACTGGAGTCAGTAATGTATTTTAATGTGAGGGTCTTTTAGGTTTTGTTGACAACATACTATTTAACCATAAGGCTGTAAGCAGACCGCTAGAAGTGAAAGGCGCTATATCAAATGAAGTTGGCATGCTGTGTATTGCCCAGCCGTGCCCTCGGCCTGTGAATTCGGTGCTTCACACACACACACACACACAGAGCAGAGTCAGTCCGCCATTACTTTTCTGAAGGTCCTTTTGGTTTCGGTGGCCACATAACGTTTAACCAGACAGCCGTAACGTGATGAGCGCTCATCAATGATTAAGCCGGGGGTCTCTCTGTGCTCATCAGCCCCTCGCCCTCACTCCGCGTTTACTTTCTTCTTACTTTTCATTGTTTCTGCTGGGCTTGTCTTTGTTTGATTTTCCCTGGCCACTGTCATATCAGATTGGATTAAGTTATCGAGAATTCTGCTCAAACGTGGAGCTTTGTGAATTGGTGGGCGTTTCCAGAGGGCGGTCCTCCACAGCCCTCCACAGTGCTGGACTGAAGCCTTATAAGCAGCCGTCAGCTCCCTCTGCTATCACTCGTCCACTCCGAGTTGCTCCCGTTGCCTTCCAGCCGCCTGTCGCCATGAGTTTCCGCTCTCAAACCTCCTCTACCACCTCCATGAGGCCAGTGAGCTCCTACAGCAGCAGGTCGATCAGCCTGCACCGTTCTGTGCCCCTGGGCAGCTCTGCCAGCGTCGTGGGGGGTGCCGGTGGTCATGGTGCTCGAATCTCCTCTGGCGGCTTTGGCTTGGCAAGTGGCTACAGCTCCGGGAGCTCCTTCTCCATGTCGGTCAAAGGCAGCGGGCTCTTCAACAACGAGAAGGAGACCATGCAGATCCTCAATGACCGCCTGGCCTCCTACCTGGAGACGGTGCGCAACCTGGAGCAGGCCAACAGCAAGCTGGAGCTGCAGATCCGCGAGACCCTGGAGAAGAGGGGGCCTACCACCCAAGACTACAGCGCCTACGAGAAGGTCGTGGAGGACCTCAAGAGTCAGGTGGGTCCCCTTTCTGGAAGGGTCCGGCGGACCGGCTCTAGGATCCGGTTTGGGAGTGTCCGGAAGGGGGGTGGCACTTGGGCACCTTAGCCCAGACATATGGCAGCCGTAAGCAGAGCAGTAGCTACTTCCTGTTAGCTATGGGGTGGGGGGGGGGGCAATTAATAAATCTGATGGAAAAGGTCCAATATTCCAAACTCGGAATGTTGAGAAACAGCTGAATGCCCCTTTCTCTTTTTGAACTTGCTTAACTTTGCTGTTCTGGCTCATTGCCAGTCTCACTGGGGTGGGCTACACTCTGGAGGTCATGCTTGAAATGATAGGTGGTGCTATTGGGGGTGGGGGTTCGAACGTATCCATGTGAGCAGCAGCTTAGGCCCCTTTTTTAAAGGATGGTGTTGAGTGGGCTACTAGGAACCCAAAGTCTGCCCTTACATTCATTCCCTGCTCCGTCTCCTGTCCCTGACTGCCATTTCTCGTTCCTCTCTTTGCAGATTTATGATATGACGGTGAACAACGCCCGCCTGGTCCTTCAGATTGACAACGCTCGCCTGGCAACGGACGACTTCAGGGTCAAGTATGTGCTGGGCTCCAATACGGTGGGGGGATCCAACTCCAGCACGTCCAGTTAACTGGTGGGGTGCTCATGTGAGCTTAAGGTGTCATTCTACGAAGGCTGTTGAAATTATATAGCGCCTTTCACAACATGACCAGCAATGTAATACATGAGGGCGAGTACAAAAGACGATTAGATATCGAGTGAAGGCTTAGAAATGAAAGAAAGCAGCAGTGTGGCCTAGCGGGTAAGGCACAGGGCACCTCTGAGACTCCTCTGGCTCGCTGGGTGACACTGGGCACGTCACCTACCTGGTTGCTCTTTATTATATGCTGTTTGCTCAAGCAGCTGAAAGTGGCTCAACGGTTAGAGGTGTGGTCCTGTGCTCAAGTCCCGGTCACTGCATTTTGCATGTTCTCCCAGTGTCCAGGTGGGTACACCACTTTCCTCCAGCTTAGAAACACGAGATTGATTGGCACTTCCAAAGTCACTTAGTATGAGTGAGCGATGACCTCGTGCCCAGTCCAGCCTTGTGCTCGCTGTTTTCAGGAGAGTGTCTGGTTGGTCTAATGACATTATAACAGACCAATCAGGTTCAGCAAATGGATGAATGGTTGTATGGCAACAAGTCAGGCGCTATATAAAATAATAATGTGAAGGATGAATAGTTGTGTAGCAACAGGGTGGTGTTTGCTATTGAAAGGCGCTATATAAAGTGAAGTTTGGGTATATAAAGTGATGGATGAATAGTTGTCTGGTAAGAGGGTGGTGTTTGCTAGCTTTGTATAAAGTGAGGGCAGCACGGTGGCGCAGTGGGTAGCGCTGCTGCCTTGCAGTTAGGAGACCCGGGTTTGCTTCCCGGGTCCTCCCTTCATGGAGTTTGCATGTTCTCCCCGTGTCTGCATGGGTTTCCTCCCAAAGACATGCAGGTTAAGTGCATTGGTGATCCTAAATTGTGCTGGGTGTGTGTGTGTGCCCTGCGGTGGGCTGGCAATCCTGCCCAGGGTTTGTTTCCTGCCTTGCACCCTGTGTTGGCTGGGATTGGCTCCAGCAGACCCCTGTAACCCTGGATGGATGTATGAAGTGAAGGATGAATGGTTATACATTAACAGATGGTGTTTGCTGTTGAAAGGCGCTATATAATCAAGCTTGGGTGTATAAAGTGGGTGACACGACTGAAAGGCCCTGTGCTTTCTCAGAAGGGTGTACAAGAAGTGGCAGGCCATGTCCTTGGGTGTCCTGTCACTTCTTGTGTGCACTCCAAAGCCCAAACACAGAGTGTTCCACCTTGTGATCCTGCGGTTTGCTTTTTTTTTTGTTTTTATAGTAAACTGCCTTATTTTGAAATTCCCTTGCATAAGAAATGACATTTTCTAAATGGTACAACATGTTATATACAGTACAGTACATGTTATAAACGAAGTGCCAAGTGCTGCCAGCTATTGCTGGCCATCTTGACCCCCTGCACTTAAGTAGCTGGCTGTGATGGAAGTTCACAAAGAGTATTAATGTCACCAACCACCACCTCCCACCTCTTGCTGCTGCTCTTCCTGAGCTCATTCAGAGTGGTCGTCATTGTGAAAGGCGCTATATCATAGGAGGTATGTGAGCCCCTGCTGTGTTTTTGTCTTGTAGGTACGAGTCTGAGCTGGCCATCCGTCAGTCGGTGGAGAGTGACATCATTGGCCTGCGCAAGGTCATCGACGACACCAACATCAACCGCATGAACCTGGAGACTGACATCGAGTCCCTGAAGGAGGAGCTCATCTTCATCAAGAGGAGCCACCAGACTGTAAGACATTTGCTGAAGAGATGGTGTTGGAGCAGAGCAGGATGGGTTATGGGGCGGGGGGGTATGGTGTTTGGGTGGTTAACATCCCATCTTATGGTGCCCTTGAGGATGGTAGCATTGCCCAAAGTAACTTTCTTGTATAGTGCCTTGGCTAGGGCACATTTGTCACCAGTGTTGTGTAGGCTCTGTGTGGAGCCTGACTTGTTTGGGTGACCCATCTGACTCTTTGTCTCCCCCTTCAGGATGTTGAGGAGCTTCGCAAACATATTTCCGAATGTGGCGTCCAGGTGGATGTGGATGCCCCCAAGGGTCAGGACCTGTCCAAAATCATGGAAGAGATCCGCGCGCAGTACGAAACCATCATCCAGAAGAACCGAGAGGAGCTGAAGGACTGGCACAATAGCCAGGTGGGTGCACGTGACAAGAAGCACTGCTGGCGGGCTGCTCGAGCTTGGCATGGCGTGGTGTGGCACTGGCATGTAACGCTGTTTTTCATTCTGTCCCCAACTGCAGATCTTAATCGTGGAAACTGAGGTAAAGGAGAACACCGAGGCCCTGCAGAAATCCAGAACAGAAGTCACTGAGCTGCGGCGACAGTTCCAGACTTTGGAGATCGACATCGAGTCCCTCAGGACTATGGTAAGTCCTGAACTTTTGGAGACCACATTTTCTAATAAGACTTACCTTTGGGGGTAATTTGGGATTTGCTGACCCCCATCTGGTGGGTTTGAGGATCTCATTTCAGAAGGGTGCTGCATTAGAGTGTAGACCCCCTTACCACGACCCTCAAACCGGACAGTGCATTTCTGGATGGCCTGAGTGGAGTGCTGCCCCCTTCAGGCTCCTTTCTTCATTGCGCCCTTTTCTCCTGACACCCTGAACTGGGCTGTATGTGTGGAAAGGTGGTGGCCGAGACCCAGCCAATCATCCAGCCCATCCCAGTACCCCCTTCACCCCCCACTTACCACACCCTGCCCTGTTGTTCATGAGCTCTGATTTAGTGCCATGCAAATGGGTTCACTGCCTTACTGTTCAGGTGGGCCCACAACAACCACCAATCCACCCACACACTGCACCTTTGCTTCCTCATACTGGTTGTTTAACTTCAGTCACTCAGCATGCCAAGTCCTTCCTTATCTTGAGCACATTTATTGCAGTCTCATAACTTTTTATGATACGTGGAAAAGGCTAACCGCCATATTGCTAAGCAACCTGTTATACGGCCTTTCATATCTATCTATTATATAGTGCCTTTCACAGTCTATCTATCTATTATATAGTGTCTTTAAAAGTCTATCTATCTATCATATAGTGTCTTTCATATCTATCTATCTATCTATCTATCTATCTATCTATCTATCTATCTATCTATCTAGTGCATTTTATATCTTATCTATCTATCTCATATAGTGCCTTTCATATCTATCTATCTATCTATCTATCTATCTATCTATCTATCTATCTATCTATCTAGTGCATTTTATATCTATCTATCTATCTCATATAGTGCCTTTCACTATCTATACACTATATATTATATATTGCAGAAAGCCTCCCTGGAAGCCAACCTGCATGACGTGGAGATGAGGAACAACATGGAGATGGAGGGGTTCAACTTCATCATCCGGCAGCAGGAGGCTGACCTCCAGCAGCTCCGCACCAGCATCCAAGCACAGGTGCACGAGTACCAGGCACTGCTCAACATCAAGATGAAGCTGGAGGCCGAGATCGCCACCTACAGGCGCCTGCTGGACGGCGAGGATTTCAGGTGAGAGAGACCCCCACCCCTCACCATTATCCATTTTCTTTCATTGGGTTCCATAAGCTGATGGGATGCAGGTTGGTGACATGTTGATGTGGGGGTCAAGGCCTTAGTCTTTACCAAAGGGACTCACACTTGGGTTAAAATGCAATGACTTGGCCACTAGAGGGCACACTGCCTGACTGTTTTTTCATATAGTGCCTGTCTTTAATGAGCACTCAGCACCACCAATCCCCCCCCAAACACACACACAAATAAGCTCCCATTTCATTTACAGCTGGGTCCTTTGTGGACTTGATGTCAAGCAAATGGGTGTCATCTCCTACTAAAAAGTGCCTTCTTACTATAGTGGCCACACCAGTGAGGTGGCCCTGTGGCACTTGCTGATCAGCAGGAAGGTATCTGAGCTGAACAAGGCATTGCCCCCACCCCCACCAATGCCCCCCTCAGGGGGATATGGGATCAAGAACCAAAAGAACTTGTTCAGAGAATTGAACTGGGAAATGCAATGGCCTCAACACCAGGGGGTGCACTACCTGCCAAGACAAGCAGACTTTATATGGTGTCTCACTATATTGGACACGCCACCGAGGAGACAATATGACACTTGCTGTTTAGCAGTAAGGCTTCTGAGCAGAACAGGGCACCCCCTAACCCCATGTCCCAACCCCAAAGCCAAGAGATATGGGATGAAGACCCTAAAGGATTTGTTCAGGGAATTGAACTGAAGTGCAAATGCCTCAACACTAGGGGGCACCAACACAAGCAGATGTTTAATGTTATATGGTGCCTTACTATAGAGGACACACCACTGAGGTGACACTGGCACTGAGCTGAACAGGGTATTGTCCAAGCCCCCATGCCCAACCTCCTCACCTCTAGGCAGGAGACATGGGATCAAGACCTAAAATGATCTGTTCAAGTGTTCAAGGTTATTAAGCGAGTCCAGAAATGAAACTGAACTTGCAGATGTAAGCTTTGCATTGCAAGGCCTCAACACTGGGGGGCGCACTGCCTGCCAAAACATCCATCCATCCATTTTCCAACCCGCCATATCCTAATTACAGGGTCACGGGGGTCTGCTGGAGCCAATCCCAGCCAACACAGGGCACAAGGCAGGAACCAATCCTGGGCAGGGCGCCAACCCACCACAGGACACACACAAACACACCCACACACCAAGGCCAATTTAGAATCGCCAATCCACCTAACCTGCATGTCTTTGGACTGTGGGAGGAAACCGAAGCACCTGGAGGAAACCCACGCAGACACGGGGAGAACATGCAAACTCCACGCAGGGAGGACCTGGGAAGCGAACCCGGGTCTCCTAACTGCGAGGGAGCAGCGCTACCCACTGTGCCACCGTGCCGCCTTCCTTCCAAAACAAGCAGTCTTAATTATTTTTTTTTTTATGGCGTCTTTTTGCATATTAATTACTATGGGTGGGGAGCTGTGGGTCATGCTGTCCAGTAGTATGGCATTTGAGCTGTGGGGGGCATTTGCAGCCCCCCAATATGTCTAAGGATTGCTTTTTTAAATCCTGCTGAATGAGACTCGCATTGTAAGCACCTTATTAAAAAGTGTGAGTGTGTGTGTGTGTCGCTGTGAAAGGTGCTGACTGACTGTGGTGTCAAATTGTTAAAGGGTCCCATTTAAGTCTGGACCACCGCACTTTTCCTCATTTGTGCCAATATCTGGCTTATTTTGACTGCCCAGTGACGTCCCCCCTTTCCACCCTGGCAGGCTTCAAGATGCCCTGGCGGTCCAGACCACCAAAGTCCAGAAGAAGATAACGGTGACTGAGACGGTGGTGGACGGGAAGGTTGTGTCCCAGAGCAGCGAAGTCCAGGAGATCAAGAAGTGACCTGCCAACCAGCGGTGACCTGGTGGTCCAAACCCAAAGTGTCACGTCTTCTCTATGGTCTAATAAAGTTGTCTCCTTTTTTCATTCACTTTTGACTCTTTTTGATTTATTTGGGTTGGCAGAAATTGAAAAATGTGAAGGGAATGTGCGCCAGGGTGGCTTGAGCTGGCATTAAGGCCATTAAGGTGTTGAGTGTTTGGGGGCTGAGCAGGTGGGATTGGGTGTGTGCTGCTGGGTGTCTGAGAGTGTCCAGTAAAAATGGGGAGGGAGGACTGAAGAGGCTTTAACCAGAGTGGGCAAGCGGTCCAGTGGGAGGCTAAGGGGGGGAAGGGGGGTTCAATAACTGAATAATGGGCTAGTAGGAGAGGGCACAGCGTGGAAGGAATGCCAGTTGTGACAGGAGGGCAACCCACTTCCCCCAAAAATACAAGAAAAGAAAATGCTGGGGATCAGCTGAACACAAAGTACACCTAAACAGCCATGAACCCCTGACTGCCTGCAGACCACAACGCCATAGCCGGGCTATCGTGCCACCTCCTGTCTCTCTACCCAGTAGTTGAGAATTCACCCCCACCAACTCCAAACTGAATAAGCCTTCAGTTGTGAGTCAAATTAAGCCCCTCGTTAGGTCACTTCTGGGGTCAGGGTGTGGCTCTGCATGTCCTTCAGTTCACCTGTCCAGTGTGCCCTCTTTGGTAGCCATTACAGGGCTGGGTTTACTGAGTAGCCACCATGCCACTTGCACCCAGTGCTTTCTTGCAGCCCAGAGGCCTCACAGGGTTGGGCCCCCCTGCCCACTACTGAGCTCTCCTCCCCCTATTGTGCTTGATGTAAACTGCATACTTCTCTCTCTCATATGCTGGCACCCCACATAATGTCCGTCCAGTCCCGTGCCCCCACTAGCCCCTCTGTTCCCTTTCCTGCTGTTGCTAATGAGACCCCCCACTCTTTGTACCCTGTTATTTAGCCTTGGTATGTGTCATTCTGGTGCTGCCCTTTGTCCTGGCACACTCTTACCAGTTTATTCCTCTACACCAACATACCATCCAGCTCAGAGAATTTCTTGACAGGGACTTTTTTATTCTGTTTTGCAAAACACAGGATATTAGATTGGTGGGGGTGTTGGAGGGGGGCACTGCTCAGGTCCATCCTGAGTGCTCAAATAGTGGAATTGATTGGGAGAATTCCAGAGGAACAAAGCGAGACGGCAAACTCTGCAAAATGCCAAAGTAAACCTGGCATTGCTGGCAGATCTCCTCGGAATGTGTACGGCGGCATCTTCAAAAGAATCAATGAGCCGTTTGAGAGGCACGAGGAAATGTGCTGAGTGGGCTCAGGGGGCTTGGGTGGGGGTGACCAGGTGAATAAACACCAGGAGAGCAGTCAGAGAGATATGAAAGGCACTATACAAGATAGAGAGAGAAGTCACTATAGGATAGATGGATGTGAAAAGCACTATATAAGGCTGATGAAAAAGTCACTACACAATACAGAGAGAGTTAGATCTGAAAGGCACTACAAAATAATAATAGAATATCGAGTACTTGACAGGTGTAAGGCGCTATATTATAGATAGATGTGAAAGACACTACATGATAGATAGATAGAGATAGATAGATAGATAGATATGAAAGGCACTATATAATAGATAGATGGATAGATAGATAGATAGATAGATAGATAGATAGATAGATAGATATGAAAGGCACTATATAATAGATAGATAGATAGATAGATAGATAGATAGATAGATAGATAGATAGATATGAAAGGCACTATATAATAGATAGATGGATAGATGTGTAAGGCATTATATAATAGATAGATAAATAGATAGATAGATAGATAGATAGATTGATGTGAAAGGCACTATATACAGTAATAGATAGATAGATAGATAGATAGATAGATAGATAGATAGATAGATAGATAGATAGATAGACATGAGAGGCACTATGTTAGATTACAGACTGAGAGGCAGGTAGATAATGTGGTGTAGTGTTTTGGATGTCAAACCCTGAGGCCACGGGTTCAAGTCCTGCTACTGTCACTGTGTCACCCTGAGTGTGTCACTTCACCTGCCTGCACTCCAAATGGAAACCTGAAGAAAATGGAGCCCACTTGGCAGATTTTGGCACAGGAGGCCCACAAGCTGGAGGTGAGCTGAAGGCCAAGCCAGCCTCTGTACTCTCGTGGTGCCTGACTGACTGGCACAGCAGTCCTCCATTTATGTATTGGCTTTTAATGAGAGCATCACAGTCTTTTTATATTTATATATATATGTATATATAGAGAGAGTGTGTGCCTTTCAGAGCTCCATCTTTACTAATCTCCCAGACCCCATGGGCCCCTCGGCCTGTTTTCTCTGTTATCTCCCCCACTAAGGCCCGTGTCCCTCTAGCTGTTTATTTTTCATGCCAACAGTCAAGTCGAGACATCACAGCCTACCACTCAAATGCATTTAATGCACCATTTCCAGTGACCTTTGCCCTTTCCACAACAGCAGACCCTCGGAGCTTCATCTTCTTTTTGTCCTGTTTTGTTTAAAAGCCCCACTTGACTGAATGCTCCGTCACGCACATTTGTTTTGTCCACTCCTCGGCTTCACATCCCTCATCACTCGTATCTCGTTACTCGTGAGGCCAGAGGAGTGGGATTAACAGATGACCTTTGACCTGGTAATGCATCTCAATTTTCTTAACACTCTCTCACTTGCTCGCTCGCCTGCCCACTCACTGCCGCCTCCTCCTGGCCGATGCTGTCTGCTTCTGCACCCTGAGGGGGAAATTCATTCAGTCACTCAGTCGGTCACACGATCCTTCATTAAGAGGTCCCCTGATTGATTGGCTCACACTTTTTTCAGTGTGGAGGATGGCCGGTCATTTATCCCGGCCAATACCCCAAGCCGCCAGGTGGAGCCCTCCTTGCAGCATGGAGGTCCCCAGAAGACCAGCAGGGCATCATGGACAATGTGGTTTTTATGTACAGCCCTGCTGGATGCCATGGGGGCCACAAGAGGGAGCTGCAGGGAGGACCGAGGACTTCTTCATGCCCTATGACCCAGAAGTTCATCATAGGAAGAGCGACGGGCTTCCAGGTTGAAGAAAAGAACTTTTACCTGACCCGGAAG
Organism: Polypterus senegalus; assembly: GCF_016835505.1. NCBI lineage: Eukaryota > Metazoa > Chordata > Cladistia > Polypteriformes > Polypteridae > Polypterus > Polypterus senegalus. The sequence continues at coordinate 21,388,706 of NC_053156.1, read as the reverse complement.
TGATTGAGAATCAAATGGACTGGGGATTGGGAACACTTCCGGGTCAGGAGATATAAAAGGACAGTGAGAGCTCCCAGACGGCGAGCTGAGCTGGGTGGAAGGGTGGCAACGCGTCTGGGAGCTGGAGGATTGGTTTATTGTATTAGTTATTGTGTAGTATATGAGTATTGTGGAGGAGAGGGTGCTTGGTGCACTGTGGAGATTTAATAAAGTCAATATTTGGACTTTTACCTGGTGTCTGGAGTCGTGGACAGAGGTTCAAGGGAGCGAGAGTGCCCCCTATCTACCACATCAGTTATTTGTATGTTTGATGGTCTCCAGTCAGTCACTTTATTTATCTGTTCATCCACTCACTCACAGGCTCACTCGCTCATTTACGCTTTCAATAATCCATGACTGGTTGATTCACAGAATGATTCATTCATTCATTTATTCATTCGTTTGTTCGCTCGTTCATTCAGTGATTAGTGCCATGACTGAGTCAGGTATTAATGATTCTTTCATTCATTGCATGCTTTGTTGGCTCATTGACTGATTCATCTGTTGGTTACCTGATGGTTTGCTTAATGCTGTGTCTCAGTGTTCATGCATTCATTTCTTTGTTGGATCATTCATTCATTTTTTCATCCATTCATGTATTCATTCACTCTTTTGGTGTTTTGATTGAGTTATTATTTGTTCATTCATTCATCAGGTGCTTCCATGATTGTCTGACGGCTCAATTGTTTCATTGCTCATCCGTTCATGTAATTGTTGGGTTGTTCATTTCTTGGTGCACCAATGAAGTCAGTCATTCATTCATCAGGCGTTTGATTTGATCGATGCACTCAGCACTTCAATGAGTCGTTCATTCAGTAGCCGTCTCACTGTTGGCTTCATTCATTCATTCACTCAATAGTTGGTTTCTGATTGCTGGATTACTTGCTTAATTAAGTCATCTATTTATTATTCATGCTCCTGGTAGATTAAGTCATATTAAATTAATTAATCAATTCATTCATTCATTCATTCATTTAATAGTTTCTGATTGCTGGATTGTTTATGTATTAACACATTCATTTATTTATTACTCAGTCTCCCTGGTTGATTAAGTCATATTGAATGAATTAATCGATTCATGCATTCACTAGTACCTTGAAATTTTAATTAATTAATTAATTAATTCATTCATTCATTCATTCATTCAATAGTTAGTTTCTGGTTGATGGATTACTTGTTTAATTAAGTCATCTATTTATTATTCATGCTCCTGGTCGATTAACTCATATTAAATTAATTAATCGATTCATTCATTCACTACTACCCTGAAAGTTTCATTCATTCATTCATCCATTCATTCAATAGTTGGTTTCTGATTGCTGGATTGGTTGATGTAGTAACACATGTATTTATTCATCACTCAGTCCCTCTGGTAGATTAAGTTGTATTGAATTAAGTAATCAATTTATTCATTCACTAGTACCCTGAATGTTTCATTCTTTCATTAATTCATTCATTCCCTGTTCATTTCTTTGATTTATTTATTTATACATGCATTAATTCCTCAATTGGTTTCTCATTGATTTGTTAATCGATCGACTTGTTAATGCATTTCTCTGTCCCCTGGTTAAATAAATCAGAGAATTCATTCATTCATTAGTTCCCGGATGAATTTGTTCGTTCATTCATTCATTCATTCATTCATTCATTCATTTATTCCTTGGACGTTTTCTTATTGATTCCTGCAGTGTGTTTACACGCACACACAAAGCCAGGCTAAGGGGAGTAACCCTGTTAAGGCAGCAGAATCCTGGTTTCTTAAGATCCCCCCGTTTACATGGGTCCACTTGGTGAAACGCTCCGAAGTCATTAAAATGTGAAGAAAAACAACAACAAAAAAAGGTCTTAAACGTCATCATCGGACACCGTGTCAAAGTAAACGAGCACGAGGCCTGGGTTCATTTTCTTGTGTTTTATAAATACGCTTCGTCCTTGAGGTGCGGTGACATAAATAACATTCATCGCCCTTCTTACGTCCTCGACCTGCTCCTCCGATGATCTGCGGCCCCCCAGTCACACTGTTAGGGCGTATCGATAGCAAACAGCAGGATGAACGCCACACTGACACTTCATTGTCGATGTGTCCTCTGTTGCCTGATTGTCCTCCGGTCCAACTTTCCTGCTTGGCTGTGCAGTTGACCCTTGCAGATGACCCCCGTTGTACCTCCATATGTTTACACAGTGCTGCTGGAATAATAATAATAATAATAATAATAATAATAATAATAATAGCGCAGGTATTTTAACTTCCTTAAGATACGCGTTAGGTTACTCGTTACTTTAAAAAGTAACCCGGATTAAGCAGAGCACGTCACTTTTAACGTGTTACCCTATCGCTCCCGAGGTTGTGCTGCTGAGCGCTGTACATTCTGATCATCAACATCAGTTTAGCGATTTCTGAAATATTGACGCATATTGTTTTTGCCAGGAGAAGGAATAATGCGTGTGAAAATGCATTTTGAGAACAGCTCTACCCGCGGCTGCTGAAAGCAAAAGTGAAGCTAACCCGTGCACAGGCTGACAGAACGCAACGGACATGCGCAGACCACAATACCCGTACCAGTAACCCAGTTATGGGTTTGCACGGCAACATCATCGGTTGGCTCTACGTCTGTTAACCTGGTTTCATCTGGATTTTCTACAGGGCATCTTAGAACTCAGGTACCTGTGAATAACCGGGTTATTGAAGCGCATGGAAACGCACTGAGTGATTGACTGACTCGGTCATTCGTTATTTAGTCCCTTGGTCGTTTAAATCAAAATTAATTAAATGAGTCTGTTCAGACCAGGAGTGGTCTGCTTTGTCTGATCCCCAGTTTATCACAGGAGATGAAACCTCTTTGGGGTTGTTTGCTTCATCTGAAGGCTGTAGGCTGGCAGTTTACTTCCCAGATACTGAATGTGGGCACTTGTGGCAAATTCGAATAAAGAATAGTGAGCCATTGACCTGGATATGGGATAAAGTACCATATAAAAGTAGAGAGGTTGGAGGAGCAACAATATTAAATACGGGTTGTTCATAGAGCCAAGAAGGAGGGATGGGGTATCCTTAAATACATTGCCCTCTGGTGTCTGAACTCTGTTACTGATGGTATCCTGGCACTTGCCACCCTCTAGTGCCTGAAATCTGTTGCTGATGACATCCTTGGTACTTGTCATCCTCTAATGCCTGAAAACTCTTACTGATGGTATACTTGGCACTTGTCACCTTCTAGCGCAGGGGTGCCTAATGCATCGATCGTGATCGACCGGTAGATCGCAAAGGTAGTGCAGGTAGATCGCGTTGCATTCCCAAAAAATTTTTTTAAACGTTAGTCTATCATATATCCTCCCTATGGCATTTGCCACTTGATTGACATACAGGGCGGCCAGTCTGAGATCTCTTTTCTTCAAACACACTGGTCATCCCGCACGCACGATCAAACGTGCGAGCTACTGCAAAACTCCAACTGTGATCTAGTTAGCCTTCCAATTTATATCGACTAAAGAAGGAATTTAAAAAAAAATTGTTTGGGGAGGGTATGGGCTGGATGTGGAATTGGAAGAGGAATTTTTTTTCTCACAATCGAAGTGTGTTTGTCTGATCTGCCAATCTATCAGTGCTATTCCAAAGAAGGAAAATGTGGAAAGGCACTTTGGAACTGTTCATAAAAACATGAAACTGACTTCCTTCCGAAAAACGATCTGAGAAAGAGAAAGGAGAGGTAACTAAAATCACAGTTAATCGGACAGCCATCATTTTTCACTCGGCTGAATTCAAAAGCTCCTTGACTGCATTATTCGGCTCTACTTATTTATGCGAATCAGCCTTTCCCACATTACGATTATTAAATCCAAATACTGTAGTGACCATAAATGTATTGAATTGTTATTGTGCTGTAAAGGTTATTCAGTTATGCAAGGTACGACAACATATATTTTATGTATAAAGTATACTCGGTATATATATATCTCATTTTTAATGTAGGTAAATCATTTTGACCGGGTCATTTTAAAAGTAGCTCACAAGCTGAAAAAGGGCACCCCTGCTCTAGAGTCATTGCCCTCTAAGCATCTGAACTCTGTTACGTTTAGCATCCCTGGCACTCATCCCCCTCCAGTACCTGAAATTTATTACTGATGGCATCCATGAATCTTGTTACCCTCTACTGCCTGAATTATGTTACTCATAAAATCCCTGGCACTCATCACCCTCGTGTCTGAACTCTATTACTTTCGACATCCCTGGCACTAATCACCCTCTAATGCCTGAAATCTGTTACTGATGGTATACTTGGCACTTGTCACCCTCTAGAGTCAATGCCCTTAGTGTGTCTGAACTCTGTTACTGATGGTATCCAGGCACTCGTCACCCTTTAGTGCCTAATTTCTTCTACTGATGCCACCCCTTGCACTTGTCACCCTCTAGTGCCTGAACTCTGTTACTAATGGCATCCCTGGCACTCATTGCCCTCTAATTCCTGAAATCTGTTACTGATGGTATACTTGGCACTTATTACCCTCCAGAGTGATTGCCCTCAGTGTATCTGAATTCTGTTACTGATGGTATCCTGGCACTCGTCATCCTCTAGTGCCTATTTTCTGCTACTGATGTCACCCCTTGCACTTCTTGCCCTCTAGTGCCTGAACTCTGTAACTGATGGTATCCCTGGCACTCATCGCCCTCTAGAGTCTGAATTCTGTTACTGATGGTGTTCGGGACTACATTGCCACCTTGGCATGTGACAGATCACGTATGTATTTATGTCATATTATGATTGGTATTTCTATGCTGTTATCAATTTATTTTCAATGTTATATTTTCATTTTTTGTGCTTGTTGCCCTGCCTCCCGTTTACAGAGTCCAAGAGGCGGGGTCACCTGATGATGCATCTGGGGGAGGGGCCTGGCCTTACTGTATAAAAGAGAACCGTCAGACTTGCAGCTTTAGCGTCGCGTTTCGGTGGTCTTAAGTCCTGCTTTTGGCTCCCATCTCTTATGGGAAGAATTAGCGCTGGTTTTGGGCTTCTTGTCTTTGCTCAGTTTTATTGCATCTATGTTGTATATTTTAAATCCCTAATATTTTATTATTTTAATCCTAAATATTATTATATTATGTTAATTATATTGCTAGTTACATGATTATATTATATTTTTTAGGTTTTTTTTTGGTATTTTGGAATCTGATGATTTCAAATTTCTGGTTTACTTTTGCAAATAAAAATCTGTTTCACATAGTTATTATTATTTTTTTTTTTGTCTTCCTGTGACACCATGTCATTTGTCATGGTAACCATAGCAATGTCTGGAGACAATTGTATGACATCATTGTTATGAGAAGGAGACACAAACAAGCCTAAAATAGTGTGAGGACCCCTAAAAGACCCTTAAATTAAAAATCCAGGATCTTAACTGTCCAGAATAGACGAAGATCACCCAATCCAACTACTAATAGCAGGCTTCAGCCTGGCTAGGCCCAAAAGCTAAGAAATTGGTATCTAAAATTCAAAACGTCAGACTACACCTCAGAAGAGGGAGAAACAATAAAAACTCTAGCTTGTGAGCATGAAGCAAACACAAATCTTTATAAATGTAGATTTACTGAAGGGGCTCTCGGCTATTTATAGTGAGAGGGAGGATCCAATAGCAGTGAAGTCAGAGTGGCCCCGACCCCCCGGGCTCCAACTATAAACCACATGAGACATAAGAACACATTTAAAGAGACAGCACATCATTACAAAAAATAATAATTTAAATATAGCAAAACCCACAAAAGATAAAAACAAGCCATACACACAACATCGACGTAATGGTATCGAGGTCGACCATTTTACTTCTGCCATGTCTGAATTTGACAGGTAACCCTAAAAGACGAGCAAGTGTTTCTTTCTGATTTTTGATTTTCTGACTATCAGTCTTTTGAATTCCCTTCTGATTAAGAGTTCTGAACTTCATTGTTTTGGGAGTTTGGCACCACCAAAAATGATTTTTCAGGTTCATGACTACATGCTATGATACCGCCAATGTAACGAAAGTTCGACTTCCCTTAGAAATGAAACCTGCAGCTGAACCCAAGGAATCCAGCAAAGGAAAGGCAAGGAAGAGTTAAAGAAGCTTAGGGTGGCAAATTTGAAAAAAAGCTGCTGGGAAACTAGAGGGTCCGCTCAACTTGAGAGCTGGCGGGGTGGGCACTTTAATCAAACCATCTGCTCGAGCTGATTGACTGTTCTCGGCATAATTTAAAACAAAGAAGTTAGCACCCTTGTGGATTCAGGTGTGACTGGAAGCTTTATCAGTCTTATCTTATTGCACAAACTGCTAGTTTACCATTCAACTTTACAACAAAGCTACATTATCAGCAAACAGTAAAGCCACTGGTTAGAGCTTCCTTGGAACTGGACCACCCTTGGTCTCCATGCCAACTTTTTAGTCATTTGATCCACCGCCGCTCAGTTAATGTTGGTGGCTCCATGCTTACACTTGCTGTATTTACTGTGTATATATGCTATCTATATATATATAGTATAAATATATACTGTATATATTGTGGTGGACTATACCTCCCCTGGACCACAAGAGGGCAGCCGCCCTGGTCTGTATGGAGGGGCCATGGGAACCGGGCATAGAAGCTCAACCCTACTGGGGCCTGTGGCCACCACAGGGGGGTGCCCGGAGGATTGTGGAGCCCTGGATGTCAGAACTTCCGCCACACCCAGATGTGCTGCCAGAAGCAATTCCAGGGACACCCAGAGTGCTTCCGGGTGCTAATGCGGCACTTCCGCCACACCAGGAAGTGCCACCAGATGACCGTCACAGAGTCATAGTACATCTGTGTGGCTATAAAAGAGGCCGTCTCCCTCGAGTAGACGAGCCAGAGGCAGGAGGAAGAAGGCAACACTTGGGAGGAGAGGAGGAAAGGTGGCACGAAACATCCGGAAGGGAGAGATCCGAGTTAAATAAGGAGTTTGGTGTTTGGGCACTGCATTGTGTACTGGACTTTGTAAATAAACATGTGTGGTTATGGGACAATTTGTGTCTGCCTGTTTGTGTCTGGGCTAACCTACACACATATATATATATATATACATACAGTGGGATGCAAAAGTTTGGGCAACCTTGTTAATAGTCATTATTTTCCTGTGTAAATCGTTGGTTGTTACGATAAAAAATGTCAGTTAAATATATCATATAGGAGACACACACAGTGATATTTGAGAAGTGAAATGAAGTTTATTGGATTTACAGAAAGTGTGCAATAATTGTTCAAACAAAATCAGGCAGGTGCATAAATTTGGGCACCACAAAAAAGAAATGAAATCAATATTTAGTAGATCCGCCTTTTGCAGAAATTACAGCCTCTAAACGCTTCCTGTAGGTTCCAATGAGAGTCTGGATTGTGGTTGAAGGTATTTTGGACCATTCCTCTTTACAAAACATCTCGAGTTCATTCAGGTTTGATGGCTTCTGAGCATGGACGGCTCTCTTTAACTCACACCACAGATTTTCAATTCTATTCAGGTCTGGGGACTGAGATGGCCATTCCAGAACGTTGTACTTGTTCCTCTGCATGAATGCCTTAGTGGATTTTGAGCAGTGTTTCGGGTCGTTGTCTTGTTGAAAGATCCAGCCCCGGCGCAGCTTCAGCTTTGTCACTGATTCCTGGACATTGGTCTCCAGAATCTGCTGATACTGAGTGGAATCCATGCGTCCCTCAACTTTGACAAGATTCCCAGTCCCTGCACTGGCCACACAGCCCCACAGCATGATGGAACCACCACCATATTTTACTGTAGGTAGCAGGTGTTTTTCTTGGAATGCTGTGTTCTTTTTCCTCCATGCATAACGCCCTTGTTATGCCCAAATAACACCATTTTAGTTTCATCAGTCCACAGCACCTTATTCCAAAATGAAGCTGGCTTGTCCAAATGTGCTTGAGCAGACCTCAAGCGGCTCTGTTTGTGCTTCCTCTTCATCACTCTCGCATACAGCATCTCCTTGTGTAAAGTGCCAATGGTTGAACGATGCACAGTGACTCCATCTGCTGCAAGATGATGTTGTAGGTCTTTGGTGCTGCTCTGTGGGTTGACTCTGACTGTTCTCACCATTTGTCGCTTCTGTCTATCCGAGATCTTTCTTGGTCTGCCACTTGAGCCTTAACTTGAACTGAGCCTGTGGTCTTCCATTTCCTCAATATGTTCCTAACTGTGGAAACAGACAGCTTCAATCTCTGGGACAGCTTTCTCTATCCTTCCCCTAAACCGTGATGGTGAACAATCTTTGTCTTCAGGTCATTTGAGAGTTGTTTTGTGACCCCCATGTTGCTACTCTTCAGAGAAAATTAAAGGAGGAGGGAAACTTACAATTGACCCCCTTAAATACTCGGATTCACCTGTGTATGTAGGTCAGGGGTCACTGAGCTTACCAAGCCAAGTTGAGTTCCAATAATTAGTTCTAAAAGTTTGGGAATCAATAAAATGACAACGGTGCCCAAATTTATGCACCTGCCTGATTTTGTTTGAACAATTATTGCACACTTTCTGTAAATCCAATAAACTTCATTTCACTTCTCAAATATCACTGTGTGTGTCTCCTATATGATATATTTAACTGACATTTTTTATCGTAACAACCAACGATTTATACAGGACAATAATGACTATTAACAAGGGTGCCCAAACTTTTGCATCCCACTGTATATATATATGCACTCACTGGCCACTTTATTAGGTATAACTTCTTGTTAACACACATATCTAATCAGCCAATCACCTGGCAGCAGCTCAGTGAATTTCGGCCTGTAGACTTTGTCAAGATGACCTGCTGAAGTTCAAACTGAGCATCAGAATGGGCAAGGAAGGGGACTGAAGTGACTTTTAAATGTGGTATGGCTGTTGGTGCCAGATGGGCTGCTCTGAGCATTACAGAAACTGCTGATCTACTGGGATTTTCAACAAACAACCACCTCAAGGGATTACAGAGAATGGTCTGAAAAAGGGAAAATATCCAGTGAGTGGCCACTTCATCCCTTTTGTTGTTAGTCGGTTTCGTCATTGACTTTTAAAGGGCTAATGTTTTTTTTTTTCCTTTTGTCCCATTGTCCCAAATCTCAGTTTTCTAAAAAGCAACGATTTTACATATAAGTCAACATAAAATATTTACTTATGACAAATGTTCCTCTGCTTTAAGTTCCATGTGTTGGGTCATTTTGTGTCTGTGGTTTGGGGCTCGCGGGCATCCTGCCCGGGGTTTGTTTCCTGCCTTGCACCCTGTGTTGGCTGGGATTGGCTCCAGCAGAGCCCCGTGACCCTGTAGTTAGGATAATGGATGGATGGATGGATTTGGGGCTCTGTGGCGCCCCCTTGTGGTCACCTCTTGCTAATTTTTCAATTTGTTTGGGCACCTTGGTGTGAGTCGATCAGTTTCTGAATCTCCAGAGTTATTCCGTTGGTGGAATCACATCAGTAAGGGACAGTCATGAGTTTATTGCAGCGTGGAAACAGCAAAGTCATCTCAAGGTTCCCTCATCAGTCTATTGTAGTGTGTTCCAATTCCAGCTTCTCCATGGGATGCTATACCTATGGAATTTATTATGGATTTTCCTTCTTCCAAGGGGTTTACTACCGTATCATATGATAGATTCTGAAAATATGCAACTGATAAATGAAGACCTGGCTTTGTGGATGTGCTTCAGTAGCCTGATGGCACAATGTGGACTTCCACTGAGATTTCCCATTATGAAAGATGCCCGTCAGGATGCTGCACTGGACCAAAGACGTGGCCCAGGTGGGTGTGACTCTTCTAGATGTTATACCAGGAGCACTCTCTATTGATGGGTCACAGCTGATCAACAGCCATCTTTGGATTTTGGATTCATGGGATCCAATGCTGCCTCATAAACCCACAGTCCAGGGTTCAAATCCGACCTTGGTCATCCACCTCTGTGAGGTTTGTAAATCCATCCCGTCCAGGTAATCCACATCTCCAATAAACGAGTTTAAGGCTCTCTAAAAGTGAGTGCGTGAGTGTTGGTGGTGCCCCATCTAGGACTGTTTCCGGCTTCATGCCCGGTGCTGCCGGGTTTGGCTCTGGACCCCATCACCCTGAATGGGATTAAGTGGGTTTCAGATTGTAAATACAGCAGGCATTGAGCCAAACCAGAAACCAGAAAGCAGCTCGTCACTCGGATGGTGACCACAATAGACAAGGAAATGTCGGAAGGGATATGACATTGAGACCCCTCGTCCCTTATGTGTGTGGGACCCCACGACCAACTAAGAACTAAAACAGTTTCTCAGGCTGTGAGGATCGCATTCTTTGCTTCTTCTTCTTCTTCTTTGTTTTTTGTCTTTTTTGTTTCATGTGCTCCGGCACTAATGGTCCATTTCCCAGAGATAAGAGCGTCCTGGAATGTGAGGGGGGATTGAGCTCTCTGAAGGCCCCTCTGACACTGAAAGATTTACAGAAGCTGCTGGCTGCCGAAGGCTCATTCATTAGACGGGTCTGCCCTTCATCATGGCAGTGCGTCCTTGTGGCCGAGGCCAGGCGATGATGAAGAGCGCAGATGTTCTCATGAGGAAACAATGGAGAGCAGGGGCACAGCGGTTAGTGCTGGAGCCTCACAGCTCCTGGGTCCACGGTTCAAGTCCAGTTAATTGTAGGTGGCATCAAGTGTGCCCACAATGGAGTGGCACCTGTGGCGTTTCTGTGTTATGGACCAGTGGGCACAGCCTCAGTAATTCGACTTATTCAAATGTGCACATGTCTGCTCAATTACTTTTTTTGTCCAGTTTTCCCATCACATACTTGATGTCCTTACTTGCCCGGATCAACTTTGCATCTTCTGCCAGGTGCTGCCAGCCTGTTTCCAGTTGTAAGGTGGAGCAATTGGCCCTGCAGTGTCCTCTACGCCCCAGATGTGTACACGTCCAACCTAAAGTGTCTAGTTGAGTGTTAGGTCATCCTCTGTATTATAATGAGGACCACCCATCAATTCCTTCTAAATTGTACGTTTGTGCTTCCAGTTCCAGCTCTTTCCAGTTCAGGCTGGGCAGCAAACACCAGTGAAGAGGATGGTAAGTCCAGGTAGACACATTAGAAAGCCACAATAATTTGAGATAAAAAAAGAGATGGAGATCCTTAAGTAGAATTAAGACATTGTGCTGTTGACTCAAACCCCGCCCCTCTCTCCTCATTGGCCCGTTTCTTCTGTTGGCACCTCAGTCATCTCACCTGCTTACCATGACATGCGGAAACATAGGATGCTATGTGATGATTGCTGATGTTAACTCCACAAATTTTTCAAAAGAGGAAGTGACCACAGGGGGGCTCCAAACATCTCAACGATGATCAGGATTTTGAAAGAATAATGGGGGTGGGGGGGGGGCGGATGGTTGGGCTGGGCGGAGCATGCTGTCACATGATAAGAATGAGGACCCAACATCAGAGAGAGGTATGGTGGAGGTGTTGGCTCAAGTCCTGCCCCTCTCCCCTCATTGGCCAATTTCTTCTATTGGCACCTCAGTGATATCACCTGCTCATCATGACATGTGGACACATAGGAGGCTCTGTGATGATTGCTGATGTTAACTCCGCAAATTTTCCAAAGGATGGAATGACCACAGGGTGACTCCAAACATCTCAACGATGATCAGTATCTGGAAAGAAACATAGGGGCGGAGCATGGTGTCACATGATAAGAAGTGGGACTCGGCATCAAAGAAAGGGAGGGTGGAGGTGTTGGCTCAAGTCCCACCCCTCTCCTCCCATTGGCCTGCTTCCTCTGTTCTTCACCTCAGTGATCTCAGCTGCTCTTCATGACATGAGGACACATAGGAGGCTCTGTGATGATTGCTGATGTTAAAGGATGAAGTGACCACAGGGGGGGCTCCAAACATCTCAGCAGTGATCAGTAAAGTGGGATGCGCCTGAGCCAAAATAATGGGAGGGGTCTGTTTGTGATTTTTCATACAATTGTAAAAAAATTTCTCAAATATTGTTTTTCCGTTGGTTCTTCTGGGCTATCGAGTGTCGCTTGACGAAATGACTGCAAAATAACAAAATGTGAGAAAGTGAAGGAGTCTGAAGGCACAAAAAGAACAGATGGGGAGCTGCCATTGCAGAAGAAGGATATCAGTGAACAGGATGAAGGGGGTCCGCTTTTCATTTCCAGATTCTTGGTTTTCAATGGGGCTGTCCAGGAAAAGCCTGCATGGAGATGTTGAGCAGACTTCCAGAAGGACATCCATCATTGAGGGTCCAACAGCTGAGCAAAAACCAATCCATGACGTCAAAGGAAGGATCTGCAGAGCTTAGAGGTGGGATGTTGGTGAGGCCAAAGATCTGGGGGAGGCTGACCACCCCCATGAGAAAAGTGAATTCCATAATTGGTAACTGGCAGAACAACTACAGCTCTGCTTAGAGATGACTACCCAGCCAACCTGAGCAATCAGGGGAGAAGGGTCTCTCTAAGAAGGTGTGACCAGGAACCTCACTAACCAGTGCAGAGAAGGACAACCATCACTGCAGCACTCCACCACTTGGGCTGTTATGGCAGAGTGGTCAGTCTCTATTTGGTATAAGACACATGGAAGCCTGCTTGGAGTTTACACAGAGGTAGGTGTCTACCTAGCTTTGTGCCATTACATATGAGTGAATGTTAGTTTGTGGTTGGCATCTAGTCCACATTTAGAGCCAGCTATACACTTGGCATTACAGAGCAACTTTCCTGCGTCTGTTCAGTTTCTTGGCTGAGGGACCTCGCTAATATTCCACAGCAGGTGTAGAGCTGCCATTATGCCACTGTTCGCTGCCCAGCCCTGCCCGTTAGGTTTACAGTCGGCTGATGGGTGTCCTTGTGTACAGTTGGTTTGACTTTATGTTGCTCACGGAGTCCTGAATGAGGCACATTACCACATCGTGAGGGAGCATCAGTTATGGCAGTAGGGCTATGTGGCGTGATTACCCGAGGATGATCTGGTTCATTATTGAGGACCCGAGTGGCTGGACCAGGCCAAAGGGATGCCCACGTAACACCTGGCTCCGGCAGAAAAAGGGTCATTTCTGGAGGGTGGAACTGGACCACGTGTCTGCCTGGGGGGGTTGCCAACCAGGATCCGAGCTGTTTCATAGTGTAGTGGGTGCAGCAACACACTGTACCAGTGCATGCTCCCCAACCTGACCTGACCTGATGGGTGTGAGCCATGAATGCCCAACATCTGCTTTCCCAAGGCTGATTCAAGAAAGCGTTTCTGGAAATTGTCACCTGGAGGGTGTGAGTCAAGTTTCACCAAATCAGCTGCCATTCTTATCTTAAGCTGGCAGCAGACGTACCTGCATATAAACATCCCGTAAGCGGGAGCGGCATGAAAACAATTCAGGTTACGGGAACACTGTGGGAATGTGTCACCTGGAAAGAAAGGTGGGAGTGGAGGAGCCTGCTGTCACCTGATAAGGAGAGGAGCTTAGTGTCAAAGACAGAAGGGGGAGGTGATGGCTCAAACCTCGCCCCTCTCCCCTCATTGGCCCACTTCTTCTCTTGGCACCTCAGTGATCTCTTCTAAACACAAGCCTGCCCACTGTGACATGCGCCCAAAAAGGACACTCTGCAATGATTGCTGACGTTTATGCCACAAAAATGTATCATAAAGATGGAAATGTTATTAATGGCCTCTAAACCCAAGTGCACTGACAATCATAAAACCACAGGGGTCTGTGAGGGCGTGTCTCCAGGGGGGCCAACTTAGGGTCTTAGACTTGGCGGCATCATTGGAGCTCAGCCAGGTCATGTCCACGGACCACTCAGGGTGTCTTGTTCTGCATGCAGGGACAGCAATGGTGGGATATGTGAGAAGTCTGATGCTAGCCAAGTAGGTCGATGCCACATCAAGTGTCTAAAGCTTCAATCCAAACACAGAAATCAATGTGGACAACTCGCTGGTCTTCAACAGAGGAAGACATTACAGGGAGAAAGTCATGTGATCTGTGAACACATGGGGTCCGAAAGGAGGACTTTAGTGCAGATTCCTGTGGTCCAGCTCCTCTCTTCTTCTTCTTCTTCTTCTTCTATTACTACTTGTTCTTCTTCTTCATCTTCTTCTTCTTCTATTACTACTTGTTCTTCTTGTTATTCCTCTTCTTCTAGAACTACTTCTTCTTCTTCTTTTACTACCTGTTCTTATTCTTCTTGTTCTTGTTCTTGTTCTTCTTTTTCTACTACTACTACTACTTCTACTTGTTTTTCTTCATCTTCTTCTTCCACTTTTTCTTAGTCTTCTTCTTGTTGTTCTTCTTCTTCTATTACTACTTGTTCTTGTTCTTCTTCTTCTTTTTCTATTACTACTTGTTCTTCTTACTTTTCTTGTTCTTGTTCTTCTTGTTCTTCTTCTTCTATTACTACTTGTTATTCCTTTTCTTCTATTACTACTTCTTCTTCTTCCTCTTCTTTTTCTTCCTTCTTCTTGTTCTTCCTCTTCTATTACTAATTGTTCTTCTTCTTCCTCATCTTCTTCTTTTACTACTTGTTCTTATTCTTCTTGTTCTTCTTCCTCCTCTTCTTCTTCTACTACTACTTCTACTTGTTTTTCTTTTTCTTCCTCTTTTACTACTTCTTCCTCTTTAACTTCTTCCCACTCGATTGTGATGAAGATTTTGTTTCAGATGGGCACACTTGCCGTTTTTGCCCATCAGTCTGCACCCATTAAGCCACAATGACAAAATGAGTGCCAGGCCAGGGCTGTTCCTCAAGTATGGAGGCTACTGTGCTCTTCATCTTCCACACTGCAGATGTGTTTCGGTTGCCTTTCCCAGATCTGAGCCTCCACACAGTCCTCACTCTGAGCTCTGTGAGTGATTTCTGTGACTTCATGGAGTGCTCATTGTCTCTGGTGGGACGTCCTGTAGACAGGTGTGTGCCTGTCCTAGTCTCCCCAGTGAACTGAATTGACCACAGGTGGACACTAAACATCTAAATGGTGAGCAGCAGAACGGGGTGCACCAAAGCAGAGAACATAAGAACACCAGAAGTCTGACAAGCGAGAGAGGAGACCACTCAGTCCATCTGTCGCCCGTCTGTCTAGCTAACAGCTGAGCCGCCCCAACATCTCATCCCATTTCCTCTTAGGGCTCGTCGAGGTTTCTGCTTCAACTCCATGTCTCAGTAGTTTGTCCTACAGCTCCTTGTACTGTGAAGTGACATGGGTGTAACCGCAGCCTGAAATACTCGTAACGAAGGTCTGGCAGTGCCCACAATGTCAGTCACCAAATGCCCTTTGAGTCAGGTGACCCTCCCACACCCCCGATCTTAACCAGAGTGTAATGCGATGAGCGTTTCGTGACTGTCATTGAGTGTCCATCATAGCTACTGCGGACCACCATTACAGCACTCCATCGATCAAAGTGCTTCCTGGCTGGCGTCATTTCTATTTGGACTTCCACGTAGTCTCCACTAGGTGTCCTCGGGTACACAAGTCACCCTAAAGCTGAAAGGGTCTGCACACTTGTGTCAAAGGGGTATGTCAGGGTTTCATTGTTCATAAATTTCTACAATATCGCTTAGCACAAGGCTACGTAAGAAATGAAGGGGGGGGCTGAAGTCTTTCTGTTTAACAAGCCACCACCCCCTTCTTGGCATGGACTCCACTGGACCTCTGAAGGTGTCCTCTGGCACCAAGACGTGAGCAGCAGACCCTTCAAGTCCTGTGAGTTGTAAGGTGGGGTCTTCATGGATTGCACTCATTCTTCCAGCGTGTCTCACAGTTGCCCGATCGGAATTGAAATCTCGGGGGGAATATGGAAGGGTGGGGGGTTATATGAACTCTGTATCACGTGCCTCAGAACATTTCTGGACAGTTTTTGCAGTGTGGTTTGGGCACTGCTGAAAGAGGCCATCAGGAATACCCATGCCATGAAGGGGTGGTCTGCGATACTCTTTAGGTAGGTGGTACATCTCAAAGTAACACACACATGAATGCTAGCAGAGCCCTGCCCAGAGTATCACACTCTCTCTGATGGCTGACCTTCTTCCCATGGTGCATCCTGCTGCCATCTCTCCTCCAGAAAACAAAATCTAAAAGAAAACAAGATTCATCAGACCACCTTCTCCAATGTCCAGTTCTGATGCTTTCACACCCATTGCAGGGACTCATAGTGGTGGACAGGGGTCAGCGTGGGCACTCTGATTGGTCTCTGCTTATGCAGCCAGCTCTGATGCCCTCTGTGTGTTCTGATACCCACATGCCCATCATAGGCACTTTCAATAGTGGACCGGTGTCAGCGTGGCACTCTGGTCTCTGGTTATGTAGCCAGCTCTGATACCCTCGTGTTCTGGCACTCAATTGCCTATCATAGGCACTTTCAGTGGTGGAAGGTGTCAGTGTGGGCACTCTGGTCTCTTGTTATACAGTCAGCTCTGATGCCCTCTGTGTGTTCTGATGCCCACATGCCCATCATAGGCACTGTCAATAGTGGACCGGTGTCAGCGTGGGTACTCTGGTCTCTGGTTATGCAGCCAGCTCTGATACCCTCTGTGTGTTCTGATGCCCACATGCCCATCATAGGCACTTTCAGTGGTGGCAGGTGGCAGTGTGGGCACTCTGGTCTCTGGTTATGTAGCCAGTTCTGATGCCCTCTGACACTTTCTTTTCAGAAGTTTGTGCTCCAGTGGCTCTTCTGCGGGATCGGACCAGGTGGGTTCACCTCCACTCCCCACGCACATTAATGAGCCTTGGCTGCCCATGACCATGTCGCCGGGTCACTGGTTGTCCTTCTGGTCAGTACAAACCACTGCATGCCAGGATCACCCCCATAAGACCTGCCGTTCTGGAGATGCCCTGACCGAGCGGTCTAACTCTTCATAATTTAAAGTTGCTCACATTCTTGCAGCTGCCCTTTTCTTTCCTTCTTCCAACACGCCACCTTCAAGATCTGACTGTTCACTTGCTGCCTAATGTATTCCACCCCTGGACTGGCATCACTGGAATGAGATAATCAATGGCATTCACTTCACATGGCACTGGTGTTAAAGGAACATGATAGGAAAATGTGAAGTGGATTTGGGAAAGCCGTCTGAAACTACCCCAGACGTCCAGCAGAGGGAGCTGTTTACTCACTGCAACAAAGAGGTGGGGTTATGCTAAAATATGGGCGTGGGCTCCTATTAAGTGCTCCATTGGCATGAAAGTCAGCAGCCTCAGTGGCTGGCCTGCTGTCTTTATTGCATCCACTATATCTGGTGTAGCTGTGTATGGGCATTTTTCTATGCCATCTGTTGCGATTGCCCTGGCATTTTTCTTCCTCTTAATTTAGGACTGATTAAGAGCTCAGTTGGCATGACAGGTCTGTACTATTGGCTGCATTCACCATCATCATGGTCAAACCAGGCTTCTGGAGTCTCGTCTCACGTGTTTCTGCAAGCTGTGCCCCTCTGAGAGCCTGGCATCAAAACAAAATACCTCAGAACCTTGAAAGATTAAAGGTGGATGGGAGTTGTCTATGGTGAATGGGAGAGTAGCCCCCAAGGGCATGTTTTCACCCATTCCAGACACCTGAGTTCACTAACAGCTGAAAAAACATGTGGGCACAAAGCGCCAGGTGGTGCCCTTCTGATCTTGACTTTGAAGAGGTTACCGCTGTGCACAGACAGCAGTCTGCCATTTGGGCTAGGTTGGCCCAAAGCAGTCTCTCAGCTAAAAGGCAACTGGCACAAGGTGGGCAGCACACACAGGTTCAGTGTGCCTACCTCATAGGCAGGGAGGGCTACCAGAGCCCCAGCAGAACACTTTTGGGTACCACAGGGTGGTATGCGTCTCTGAGGCCTACGGGCACCTACTCTAACGCCTCTGTTTAATTTCTGTTCTCTTCTTCTTTACTTTTCACCTTGTTATCAGTTTTCCCTTCTGTGGGATGAGTCACTCATCAGCCAGTCTGTGAGGGAGGCTTTGTCGGCCTCTCGCTGCCAGTTGATTAGGCGAGGCAGCACTGACCCAGTCAAGGGCATCTCACCCGCCTCAAACACATTCCAGTCGCATTGCTCATCACCGCTTTGTTTTTCTTCATAACTCCCACAAAAAGTCATCAGTGAGTGGTGTAGAACTCCTCCAAGCTGACATTTATTACCAATTCACTTTCATTGTATATAGCGCCTTTTGCAGTGTGCAATGTCTGTAACTGTGAGCTTTGGTTTACACAACACACTGATGCACTAATGCTGATTTGGTGCAGCGCCTTTCATCACAAGCACCTCACAGATTTCATAAAGCGCCAGTCAAAGCCAACAATACAACAGGGAGTTCTTTATACTTTATAGCGTCTTACATGCTTGGGCTGCTAAAAAGCGCTTTGTACTGCAGCCATTAATTATTTCATTTTATAGAGCCTTTCAAGTTTATGGTGCCTTTCCTACCACACAGTGCCACCAATCATTTTATACTGCGCCTACCTAAGCCTTTCTGTATAGCGCCTTTCACATGGCACCACTGCACAGTCACCTTTACACTCAGCCTGATCAGTCTTTTCATATGATGCCTTTAAACTGTTTTAACATCTGTTTCATATAGCGCCTTTTATAGCATGGCGCACCGCACATCATTCTACACATTTTACACAAATTTCCTTGTATGGCGCCTTTCAAACTTCTCTGTTCACACTGAATAGTAAACTGCACAAGAATCCATTGCTCTTATTTTGTATAGCGCCTTTCACATGTGGGCAGTGTCAGGATGGCAAATGATGTCATCCTAGCCATTCTTGTATGTGAAGCCCACCACTTTGCACCACACCTACTAATAATAATAGTAACAACAATAATAATAATAATAATAACAGCAACAACAATTATAATAAACAACAACAACAATAATAATAATAATAATAATAATAACAACAGTAACAACAATAAAACAAGGCAGGAAACAAACCCCGGGCAGGGCGCCAGCCCACCACAGATAGATAGATATGGAAGGCATTACATAATAGATAGATAGATAGATAGATAGATAGATAGATAGATAGATAGATAGATAGGAAAGGCACTATATAATAGATAGATAGATAGATATGAAAGGCACTATATAATAGATAGATAGATAGATAGATAGATAGATATGAAAGGCACTATATAATAAATACAGAAAGATAGATAGATAGATAGATAGATAGATAGATAGATAGATAGATAGATAGATAGATAGATAGAAAGGCACTATATGATAGATAGATAGATAGATAGATAGGAAAGGCACTATATGATAGATAGATAGATAGATTGATAGATAGATAGATGTGAAAGGCACTATATGATAGATAGATAGATAGATAGGTAGATAGATAGAGAGATAGATAGATAGATAGATAGATATCCATCCATCCATTATCCAACCCGCTATATTCTAGCACAGGGTCACGGGGGTCTGCTGGAGCCAGTTCCAGCCAACACAGGGCACAAGGCAGGAAACAAACCCTTGGTAAGGCGCCAGCCCACTGCAATAATAATAATGATAATAATAATAATAACAACAGCAACAACAAAAACAATGATAATAATAATAATAATATATGTTATGTGTTATGTTTATATAGCGCCTTCCCCATGCTCAGTTCACTTCTTTCAATATGATATCTTTAACATTTGTTTTATATAGCACCTTTTACGGTATGCAGCTATTTTTGTATTGCACCTTTCAAACTTTTCTTTTTAAATTAAACAATAAACTGCACATGGATCAATTTCTCTTATTTTATATAGAGCCTTTCACAGTGTGCAGTGTCAGGATGGCAAATTATGTAATCCTAGCCATTCTTGTATGTGAAGCCCACCACTTTGCATCACACCTAATAATAATAATAAAAATAATAATAATAATAATAACAATAATAATATTAATAATAACAATAACAATAATATATGTTATTTTTATAGCACCTTCCTTGTGTTCAGTTCACTTCACATGGGTCTTTGCAGTGCTCCTAGTCTTCATCTTATATAGTGCCTTTCATCTTGAGCATCTAACCCAGATTTTATTTGGTGCCTTTCATATTAAACACTACAACAGTGAGTTTTTCATACTTTATAGCGCCTTACAAAGCACTTTGCGCTGCAGCCAGTAATTGCCGTATTCCACATCACATCCGTGCACACCGAACAGCAGACAGTCTATTAAACGATTGCTCCAAGTTTATAGTGCCTTTCACAATGCAATACCACAGGTCATTATTTTTCTATATAGTGTCTTTCAAACTGTGCCTTTTCACACTGACCCTGATCTTTCCGTTCATATGATGCCTTTAACATCTGTTTCATATAGCGCCTTTTACAGCATGCAGCTATTCTAATATGGCACCTTTCAAACATCTCTTTTCATTTTGAACAGTAAATGGCACAAGAATCAATTGCTCTTATTTTATATAGCGCCTTTCACAGTGTGCAGTGTCAGAGGCTAATTAGATAATCCTAATCTTTCTTTCATGTGAAGCCCATCACTTTGCGCCACAGCTGACATGGGTGATGCCCACTTCGCACAGCACCCAGCCTTCATTCGCTATAGTGCCTTTAATCTTGAAACAATGCGTTTGGCGTGTTTTATAGCGCCTTACGTGCTGGTCAGAACTGGGTGTGCTGTGTCAGATATTTTTGTTCATTTTCTGCCTTGTTTGTGCTGAACAGCAGACCACACCTTAACTGATTGCTTCAGTTTATTGTGCCTTTCACAGCCTGCATTTGCACCCAAACTTTCTTGTATAGCGCCTTTCAACCTGCGCCATTTCACCGTCACATTTTCCCAGACCCTAACCTTTGTTTTCATATGATGCCTTTAAACTTAACTGCTGGATCAGCGGGCCCGATGGAGTGTGCCCGCCCTCTCCTTCATTACTTCACTGAAGTTTCATCAGAGCCCAAAAGATTTGGTGGGCCGCTCAGTCGGCAGTGTTGAGATGAGACCACCTTATCTGCTAACGTGAAGTTTTAGGCTCACATTTCAGGAGACAAATGGAAAAAAATAATAAAAAAAAAAAAAAGAGTCTGGGGGTCACCAGCAGATTTCCTTTCATTAATTAGCAGTCACTCAATTATCCAATCAGAACAAACATCCCGTGGTGATGTCACCATTGACCGCCGCTCAATCAAGTCACATTCTGCCCCCCCACCCCCAATCAGCGTGGATTAGAGGGATGGACTAAAACAATGTCCTGAAATGCCCCCCCCCCCAACCGCTGGGGGTTTCTGAAATGTGCTGTACCCAGTAAAGAGCGGAGTGGCAGTGCCATAAATGAGGTCACACACTGGCAGACTGGCACTCCAAGGGCCTCTTCTGTGATTAGTGGTGTCAATTTAGTGCCATTTGGGAATTGGTGTCCAGGTGTCCCATCCAACAAAAATGGCTTAGTGATCCCAGGGAAGGAGTGAAGAGCATTGGGGGTACGCATACACCCTCAAGAATACACACTCAGACGCTGCACACGTCACTGCACACACATGTGCACACACATGTGCACACACAGACACGTATGTGTGTTATGGCCTGCAGGCCTCTCAGGACCCCTGACACGACAGCCCTGGGTTCAAATAGACTATTTGTGTTAAACCAGGTTTCTCTCTTTAGTTCCCCCCAAGCACAGATCATTTCTATCCTTCTTCTTCTCCTTCCCGGGTGACCCTTGCTCAACTCCAGCTGACTTGATTAAGACATGTGGCCACATTTGGGCTGAACTCTGGGGTACTTCAGGTGGCAGGACATCACACCCTAGAAACACTTCTGGGTTTGGCAGAACCATCATAAATAGAAGGAATTCCTCTCTCTCAGCAGTGCCCCCTAGTGGCACCTAACAGAGCTGCTCTTCACGACTACAAATCCCATGGAGCTCTGCGGGTGTCTAAAATGTAGCCACGCCCATCGTATTAGGGGGCGGGATCGGCTCTGTACATCCGTGAGATTCTCTTCCCTGGCAGGGAAAGGGTGTAGGAACCATTGTGACCAGGACCTGTATCCACCTACACCGTCCATCCATGATGGCCTCATGCCATTTATCCCAGTTGACTTGCCAGTACATAAGCACCCATACACCTCTACACACACACACACACACACACACACACTGGTGCAGTCTACAGACCACCATGAAGACATATTGCATGTGGGGTTTAATACTGAGACTCAAGCTCATTGTGGTGATGCCATCCTGTCATCATGATGGCCACAACACCACATGTTGTGTTCATTTTGGACAATAACTTCATCCCACCACTGATTTTATCTGGGGAGCCTGGTGGCATGGGGTTCATGTCTCAAGTTCCCCCAGTGTCCTCCCAAACTCCAAAGTCACTTAGTGGGCTCTGTTGGCTGCTGGGATGGATGGGCATCCCATCCAGGGTTGGTTCCACCTTTACACTCTATGCTCTGATGATAGGCATTAGGGGGGTGGACAGGGTGAACTTCAATAGCAGCACCTCTGGGCAGGGTAGAATATCTGAGATGAAAGGTGCCACATTGGCTTCTATTGCGATTGCTGCTCTGTGATTGGTTGGGCTGGTAAGGCCTAACCCTGACTGTAAGCCTAACCCTAATTCCTTCCAAACTCCAAATTCACTTTTGTGGGCTCTGTTGGCCTGCTGGGATGGATGGGTGTCCCTTCCAGGGTTGGTTCCAGCTTTACACTCCATGCTCTGATGATAGGCATTAGAGGGGCGGGCAGGGTGAACTTCAATAGCAGCACCTCTGGGCAGGGTAGAATATTTGAGATGAAAGGTGCCATATTCTCTTTTTTTGAAATTGGTGGTCTATGGCTGGTTGCTCCAAAAACCCTATCCCTAATTCGCCCTGAACTTCAAAGGCACTTGTGTGAGCTGTGTTGGCCCGCTGGGATGGATTGGCATCCCATCCAGGGATGATTCCAGCTTTACACTCCATGCTCTGATGATAGGCATCAGGGGGACGGGCAGGGTGAACCCAAACAGCAGCACCTCTAAGCAGGCTAGAATACCTGAGGTGAAAGGCGCCACATTCTCTTTTATTCTGATTGCTGCACTGTGATTGGTTGGGCTGGTAAGGTGCAAATGACCCCAAAGCCATAGATCTGTCCCATTGCCACTCTGATGACCACTCCTCTTTCCTGACATCCTTGATCTCACTCAGTATGCCCAAAGTCAGAGGTGGCATGGCTCAGCATGCCACGGCAACAAAACACAGATGCCTCCACCCTCTGTGGGTGGCAAAATGCGGGCGTCTGGCGCACAGGCTGTGTCCCGCACCTACATCAGACAAAGCTGGCAGACCACAAATTATTTAACACTCAAGCCAAAGCAAATTGAATCATGGCGCCACCTACAGGAAAAATAATCAAATATAAAAAGACCAAAAACTGTAATAGAAGTGCATGTAGATATCCATTAACTGAGCTCACATAAACCAGATCAGGGTCATAAGGAGACTGGGCCCTCTTGGGCAGCCTATGGGGCAGGGCAGGAACCAACCCTGACTAGGGTGCCAGTTTAACACAGGGCACAGCTGCATCTACCAGGCCAATTTAGAGGTGCCATAAACTGTGTTTGAGAACTGGACGTGAGGGGTCCACAGAGACAATGGCGGGGCATGGAGTGTGAAAACACAGCATGGCATTTATGCAGCAGCCAGTGATAACCAGGTCATGGGAATTCTAGCGTTCATAACATTGTGGTCTATGCTGTGCCAAGTCTGTGCTGGTAGTGCCCCCTGCTGAACACGAATGGTGTTTCTACCTCCAATAATATCACTCTAAATAAATACAACATGAGTCAGTCTAGCGTGTGCCCCCCAAAACTACATGAATCCGTAACCCCACAATATCTCTGGGTTACATTACATTATGGTGCCCAGTCCTCTACCTTTGGTGGGCACCAGGCTCCTAAACAGAGCACATCCAATACATATTTACAGGAACAGGTGATTGGATATTTAGTTCAGATTGGGGGGTCCAAAGCTTTACTAACCCCCATTAATGAGTAGGGGTGGGAAGCAGGGTGTGGACCAGGCTTCTTCATCCTCCTCCACCCTCTTTTCTGTTCCTGTCAAGCTTCAACCAGGCAGACCCCAGGGGACCCCTCAAATCTAAGCAACAAGGCTGATCACCAGGGTCAGTCCACAGTAACACATGACTGTCCTTGATGTTCCCATGGACAGTCATATGTCACACAGGTATCATGTGCCACATGCCATGGACATGCCAAGCTGGAGACACTCAGGGTCATTCAGATGGCACTAAGGTGAGTTCAACTGCACCTCTCAGGATCTGGGATTGACTTGGGGTCAATCGTAGGGGTCAATCGTGTCACACACGACACTGAGTGTTAAATCACGTGTCTCTAAAACACTGGGACAATCCCATGTGGCACGTAAGGCTCACACTGGCGACACAGGAGGGCCAGTGCCATGTCATATGAGCACTGTGCCAATGTCATGAAGGTGCTAGAGCATACAAACACAGAACAGGTGATGCCGATGCCTGCCTGGAAAAAGTCCAAGAGGGTCAGCGGTGGGATCAAACCTACCATTACCTCTGCCCACACCCTTCACATTTTAAAATGCTGCCAACCACATGGCCATGTCAAAGGAACAGATCTAGGACTGGCAGACATGGGCGGGATTGGCAGAGGCTGTTCACAGCAAATCACGTGATGCCAATAGAGGGTCAGTGTAAGCAGGTCAAGTCAATTCAACCCAATGATCTCATTTTATATAGTGCCTTTCAGGGGGATGTCATTCCCCTACTGCCACACTGTAACTTTTTCTAACCAACTTGTTCAATTCAGGATGCCCAGGAGCCAGCCTGGCAGTACAGAGCACACAGACCCATGGCTCACAATTACTGACACAGAGACAACGTGGAAACTCCACACAGGTGGCAGCAGCAAGATGAGCATCCCAGGTTCACATCCCATGATGTGAGGGTCTCCAGGTCCACCCATTGCCTCCCACCCCTTCAAAGATTTGCCTGTCATGTAGTTCGGTCCCATGTGTGTGCATAAATATGCCCTGCCGTGGACTGGCACCTCATCCCCTGACCTTTCCTGCCTTTTGCCCAGTGTCATTGGATTGGACTCGGGGGACCACCACGACCATCCACTGGAATTTTACGTTTTTTTGAGATTGTCACAGTATGCTGTGTTTGCTCTAGAAAGATGTTACATAGAATAAGGAGTTTTGTTTTTGTTTTGTGAATAAATGCCAAATGACCGCTGATGACACATTCAGTTTCACATGGCTGCTGCTTCAGGCCTGCCACAGGCTTATCTGTGTCCGCCATCTTCTGTTGGCATTGAATTTCCCGCTCACTAACTCATCGCTCAGGCACCTCAGGCTCTATGATGAACCTAAAGCTCAAGGCTGATAAGGCACATTCCCTTAGTCATCTCAGTATCCCACCACTGCGCCCGCTCATTGCACCGATGTCCTCATCTACAAGTTAAAAAATGCAGCTGTTATGATGAGTCACCAGAGATAACAAATGGCCCAAAGTGGAGCTGCTCTTATCTACTTGAGTGTCATCAGCGTGGGTGGACTTGGCTCTAATGTACTGTGAGCCTCCCCCCAGCCCCCCTAACAGTCACACCCTTCAGGTTACTGCAGGACACCAGTCAGGATCAGGAGTCTTGAGAGGTTTGACACAGGTGTAATAGTTCAATCTACCACTAGGTGGCACCAATAATGACAATCACACTCATGACATCCTCAGTGTTGAAACATAGCTCTAATAGACTGTGAAGGGGACCCCCATGGCCACCCCTTGGGTCAGCGCAGAATGCCAGCTGGGGCTGTGTGGCTGTACCTGAATTACAGTCTTGACACAATTGTAATAATTCACTCTGCCGCTAAGTGGCATCAGTAATGACAATCACACTCATGACATCCTCAGTGTTGGAGCATAGCTCTAATAGACTGTGAAGGGGACACCCCAAGCCTACCCTTCAGGTTACTGCAGGACACCAGTCAGGATCAGGAGTCTTGAGAGGTTTGACACAGGTGTAATAGTTCAATCTACCACTAGGTGGCACCAATAATGACAATCACACTCATGACATCCTCAGTGTTGAAACATAGCTCTAATATACTGTAAAGGGGACCCCCATGGCCACCCCTTGGGTCAGCGCAGAATGCCAGCTGGGGCTGTGTGGCTGTACCTGAATTACAGTCTTGACACAATTGTAATAATTCACTCTGCCGCTAAGTGGTATCAGTAATGACAATCACACTCATGACATCCTCAGTGTTGAAACATAGCTCTAATAGACTGTGAAGGGAACCCCCAAGCCTACCCCTCGGGTCACTGCAGGATACCAGTCAGGATCAGGAGTCTTGAGAGGTTTGACACAGGTGTAATAGTTCAATCTACCACTAGGTGGCATCAGTAATGACAATCAGACTCATGACATCCTCAGTGTTAAAAAATAGCTCTAATAGACTGTGAAGGGGACCCTGATGGCCACCCCTTGGGTCAGCGCAGAATGCCAGCTGGGCCTGTGTGGCTGTACCTGAATTACAGTCTCGACACAATTGTAATAATTCACTCTGCTCACAGAATTCCAGTTGTGGCACTCCAGACAAGTAGCTTAATGGTCCTGATCGGACATCTCTTGATTTTTTTGTTTTGCTTCTGATCGGGTTTTTTGTGGTGGGCATCCCTTTGCCCAATCGAGACACAAAAATATTACATGTAATAGAAATGTCGAACACCGAATCAGTTCAAGGGGTGCAGGTGAATCAGTTAGGATTTAGGGAAAGCTCAGGGTTCCCATGAGCTCCATCCATGAGCTGTCTGTCTTTGGTCTCATGGGTGCCAAGCAATGCCACCCATTTGGTTGGACTATTCCCTTTAGATGTCCCATCAGTTTTAAGCCGTGTTGAGAGGGGTGCTTTTGGTTATCCTCTCCCCTTCCTCTCTGCCTTTTTCCTCCCCTTATTTTATCCATTTGAATTCCGTCAGTTTCTAGAGTTAACCTTAGGGTTTTGGGTACCGATTTTAGCATTAGGGTTAGGTTCCGTAGTTGTTTTTAAGATTAAGGGTCTGGATTACTATTACTGCCAGCGTGGTGTAGTGTGTAGTATTTAGGGTTTAGGGAGCCAGAAGTTTGCCTTTAAAGCACCTTTCCAACGTCACCATTAATTTTGGTCATGTGAGCTCAGGAGGGTCCTGGAAGTGACTCGGTGGTACGGGCTGATCGTGAACCTTTGGGATTTAATATGGCAACGTCTGAGAGTGCGTTTTGGTGTTCTGAGTGTCAGATCTTTGTGCGTGTGTGAAGTTTGAAGATGACAACAGAGAAACTCCACAAAGCGGGGAGTGTTGGAGCTGAGGACTGGCGGGGCAGGGTGGGACGCACTCTTCAATTCCACTGATTCCACAATCCCCCTCCACTGGAATGAGGAGAGCCTGTGAGCCTGTGACTGTGAGGCAGCCATCCTCCCGCAGAGGCCAGATGATTTGTGAAACTTTTTGGCTGTGAGATTTGCCCCTCCTGTGGTGCCACCTTTGTGTGCCCCAGGCCGAGGCCCTGCCTTGTATTTCGGAGAGCCATCCCATCCTATTGCCTCTCCTGTCTGTTGCGGCTCGTGGTTTGGCCGACGCTCTACGGGTCTGGCATTGAGTCATAATCTGTGATCGAAAGCCAACAATTTGGAAGATAAGCGGCCCCCCCAGCATGTGGTCATCCTCCTCTCCTGTGTTGTGGGCAGAACTCTAGCAACCCCTGCTGGCGGCAGCACAACAGTGCATTGTGAGGCTGCCTGGTGATCTCAACCTCCTTCATGTGGATGATATGGTTCAAAGTTACTGTCCAGCAGGGGGCACTCAAGTCTTCTCAAGGGTTCTCAGTCTCCACACTCACAGGTCAGCTGGGGGTCTAGGAGGGGTCTGAGGCCAGAGCTCCTTGTATCAACCAGTACAACACAGGAGCTCACTTAGTGGTCACCTGCGTCTGGAAGGAACTCGAGAGATGCCTAAAGTGGGACTCGGCTACTTTTACTAACCTGGGGAGTCCTCATGGACTTCCTAAGAAGGACAGAAGAGTGACATGTGATGTGATCAAAGACCCCCGAGGAGTTAGCATCGGTCCTGGGAGAGGAATGTGAAGGCCCCTTCCGTGTGGGACAGTTAAGTGAAGGACACGAGGATGAGGAGGAGTAGAGGTGACCAGAGGAAGCAACTTAAAGGGGAGCCATATTGGGGGGCAAGCTGATAACTCCAAGATGAACCAGCAGTCAGATCTTGTAACTGGCACACAGAGAGCCACCAAACACTGGCACCATCATTTATACAGTATATTGTCACTTTCTTTCTGACACTGCTTGCCACCTCAGGTCTGCATTTCTCACCTGTGTGGCTTTAAATGGTCGGCATTCAGACGGGCTCTGACAGTGGGCTACTACCTAACAAGCACACTCGTCAACTCTGGGCTACTGATGTCCAGGACTGGGCAGAACAGGACTTGATGAAGAGAGACCATGAGGCTGTAGGCCTCATCATTATCACCAGGGGGCCCAGAGTGCATCAGCTGAATAAATGAATATTCACCGTCCACCCAGCCATCCATCCATGTGGTGGCACCGAATAAACAAGCCACACTGGGGTGAGGAACGCCGTGAAAGGTGCCATTTAAAATACAGGACATCACTGTGGACTGCATAAGAGAGGCTCATGCCGCTGTGCCAGTCACACTTGGTGTCCCATGGGTGCTGCCCATGTAGTGCCAAGGGTGAGACCAATAAGTATCAGAGCTCCCATCCTCCCAGTGTGGCCACTGACCATCTACATGTCTCTGAATCAAGTGTCCTCACTTGAACTGTTGACCCCCCTGTCCTCCAAGTTTGACTATGTTGGTCCATGAGTGAAGTCCCTTTATCTTCCAGTTGGTGTGCAAAGGGTCTCAGGTTAGCTGTCCTCACAGCTTTCCCAATGATCACTGGTGGTATTACTGGGTCTGGTCATCTGACTTCATCTAACTGACTGCTGGGACACACTGGGAAAATGTGGTAGGGCAAATAGATAAGAGGACCCAGATGGTGTCAGTGGTTAAACATGGAGGAGAACTGAGTCACTGGTGAGATGATGTGATCTCCAGGCACAGAGGTGGACAGCTGACACTCACTATGAGTCATACTGGATACCAGTGGTTGGGCAGGGCAGATCGATAAGAGGACTGCAGTAGGGGCCCCATAGGGTCACAGTGGTCAGACATCGAGGAGAATCAAGTCAGTGGTGAGATGAAAGACACAGGAATGGATAGCTGACCCTCACTGTGAGACACATTGGATACCAGTGGCAGAGCTGATAGATAAGATGACAGAGGGTCACAGCGGTCAGAAATGGAGGAAAACTGAGTTAGTGAGGAGATGACATGATGCACAGACACTGAGGTGGATCTCTAACCCTTACTGCAAGACACACTGGATACCAGTGGTCTGGCAGAGAGATGAGGTGACTTCAATCAGGGATTTAGAAGGTCACAATGGTCAGACATGGAGGAGAACTGAGTCAGTGGTGAGATGATAGACATGAGGATGGACTACTGACTTATAATGTGAGACACACTGGATACCAGTGACCTGACAGATGGATAAGATGGCAGAGAGTCACAGCAGTCAGACATGGAGAGCTGTGTCAGTGGTGAGTCAGACGTGATGGACCAGACAAAGAGGTGGACAGCTGACCCTCATTATGAGTCACAATGAATACCAGTGGCTGGACAGGGCAGATAGATAAGAAGACTGTAGTTGGGGACCCATAGGGTCACAGTGGTTAGAAATGGAGGAGAACTGAGACAGTGGTGAGATGACATGATGTAGAGACACAGAGGTGGATAGTTGACCTCTTACTGTGAGACAAAAGGACCTTAGTCAGGGATGTAGATGGTCACAGTGGTCAGACATGAAGGAGAATTGAGTCAGTAGTGAGGTGATAGACACTGGGGGGATAGCTGACCCTTGCTGTGACACACACTGGATACCATTGGCCTGGCAGAGAGAGATGGGATGACTGCAGATGGGGACTCAGAGTGTCACAGTGTTCTTGAAATCGAGGAGAATTGAGTCAGGCATGGGGTGAAAAAAACCCTAAGGTGATCAGTGGCCAAACTGAGTGGACAACTGACCCTCACTATGAAACACACTGGATACCAGTGACCTGGCAAATGGATAAGATGGCAGAGAGTTGTAGCAGTCAGATATGGAGAATGGAGTCAGTGGTGAGTCGGACATGATGGACCAGACACAGAGGTGGACAGCTGACCCTCATTATGAGTCACACTGGATACCAGTGGCTGGGCTGGGCAGATAGATAAGAGAACTGGAGCTGGGGACCCATAGGGTCACAATTGTTAGAAATGGAGGAGAACTGAGGCAGTGGTGAGATGACATGATGCAGAGACACAGAGGAAGATAGTTGACCCCTACTGTGAGACAAGAGGTCCTCAGTCTGGGATCCAGAAGGTGACTGGGGTTACACATGATGGAGAATCGAGTCAGTGGTGAGGTATTAGATATGTTTGGGGGATAGCTGATCCTTGCTGTGAGACACACTGGATAGCAATGGCCTGGCAGAGAGAGATGAGATGACCTCAGTCAGGGATCCAAGGTCACAGTGGTCACACATGGAGGAGAATCAAGTCAGAGGTAAGGTGATAGACATGGGGTGGGGATAGCCGACCCTCACTGTGACACACACTGGATACCATTGGCCTGGCAGATGAGATGACTGCAGTTGAGGACTCAGAATGCCACAGTGTTCTTGACCAATCAATTAATCAATCATCTTTTATTTCATACTGCACTCTGCAGAGGTCTCCCTAGCTGTCACAGGGCACATTAAATGAAATAATGGAGGCAGCAGTGGGATTAGAACATGTGGATTGAATTTCTGGATCTGCTTTTTCTAATAGAGAGATGTGAGGAGTTAACCAATCCTGAAGAAATGATAATCAGTCAATTAATCAATCAATGAATTGACTGTTATTTCATATGCACCCTTGAGAGGTCTCGCTTGTTGTTACCGTGTATTACAAGGCATATTACATGTTAAATACATAAACAGTGGAGACAGCAGTGGGATTAGAACACATGCATCAAGTTTCTGATTCTGCTTATTCTAATAGAGGGGTGTAAGGAGTAAACCAATACTGGAGGAATGATAATCAAGCAATCAATAAATTGATCAATCAGTAGATCAATCAACTTTTATTTCATATAGCACACTGCAAAGGTCTTGCTTGCTGCCACAGTGCATCACCAGGCACATTACATGTAACACACAGGAACCGTGGGGTCAGAAGTGGGATTTGGCCTAGTGGAATGAATTTCTGATCCTGCGCTTTCTAATTGAGAGGTGTAAGGAGTGAACCGGTCCGGGAGGAATGAAAACCAGATAATCAGATAATTGATCAATCAATCGACTTTTCTTTCATATGCCACCCTTCAGAGGTCTCACTTGTTGCCACAGTGTGTCATAGGGCACATTGAACATTAAACACATAAATAGTGGAGACAGCAGCGGTATTAGAACACGTGGATTGAATTTCTGGATCTGCTTTTTCTAATAGAGACGTGTAAGGAGTAAACCAATACTGGAGGACAGATAATCAAACAATCAATAAATTGGTCAATCAATCAACTTTGATTTCATATGGCACACTGCAAAGGTCTTGCTTGTTGCCGCAGTGCATCACCAGACACATTACGTGTAACATGCAGGAACAGTAGGGGCAGAAGTGGGATTTGGATTTGGCCAAGTGGATTAAATTATTGACTCTGCACTTTCCAGTAGAGAGGTGTACAGAGTGAATGAAAATGAAAAACAATCAAATAATTGATCGATCAATCAACTTTTCTTTCATATAGCGCCCTTCAGAAGTGTCACTTGTCGTTAAAAAGTGGACCACAGGGCACATTGCATGTTAAACACATAAATAGTGGAGACAGCAGCGGGGTTTGAACACTTACAGTAGATGGAGTTTCTGATTCTGCGCTTGCTAGTAGAGAGGTGTGAGGAGTGAGCCAGGCCTGGAGGAATGATAATCAATAAATCGATCAATCAATCACCTTTTATTTTAGTGCCTATTCCTGGAAGGCAGCTTGCACAAGGCACTTTTCAAAGCAAAATAAAGAATACGTTTGAAATTAGAGAAGATGAAGTTTGTGCTCTGCCACATCCACACTGAGCAGGGTCACGCGTAGAGTGAAGCGGACACGCGATCAATACGGGCGGCACTTTGGTGACGACGGCATTTTGGAGCAACAGAATTTTCGTTTGTTTGTTTTAAACCCTTATATTCCCACTTCTTGCCCCATTTACATACTACCGTTAAAAACTGTGAGAACTCCTTGCATTTTTACAGTTGCACATCTTGCAGAGCGCAAAGGGCACCAACTCACTGAGCGTGGCCGGCGCATGCGCATTTAGAAGCCACACCTCCGTGTTTGGTATTGACGTTCATTTGCCAGGTTTTGACATTTCGAATGGTGGTCTGCACGGATTATGACATTTTGTGAAAAATTGTGAATTTATGGACTGCTGATAACGTGTCAGTCACAGGTGCAAAGTCTGTTATACGTCTCGTGTTGGGTGAAAATCGGCACATGCCTTTTATCTAGCAGTACAGAAAGTGAAAGAGAGCGCGCAACTTCTTTTTCCCTAAAAATTATTTATTCACTGCGGTGGGCTGGCGTCCAGCCCAGGGTTTGTTTCCTGCCTTGTGCCCTGTGCTGGCTGGCATTGGCTCCAGCAGACCCCCGTGACCCTGTAGTTAGGATATAGCGGGTTGGATAATGGATGGATGATTTATTCATCATTTTGTCTTTTGTTCCGAGGGTGCACTGGGCCGTGGGATTGTGGTGTAAGTGTATGATTTCATGCTTTTTAAGGATGTTTTTTGGAGGCTCAGGTGGCCTCATTTAGGGCAACATTCTGGGTAACAGAACGTTAGCTTCTTTATTTTACGACAGGCACACACTGATATTCAATCCAACAACGACATTCATTAATTCAAGAACCCATTTTCTATCCTTTCATCGGGTAACACACTTTTAAATACTCCGCCTAGCGTTCTGGCGGAAACTACAACTGAACACAACACGATCGTTATTTAATATCGAATGTGTACACGGAGTCTCCCGACTGGCGACATTTAGCGATCAGCGGGAGAGCGCGCCAGGTAAATTCGAACGGAGCGGCGTGGATATCTGCTGCCCTCTTGTGGCAGCTCATAAAAAGCGCACGCAAATCAGTGTCGGGATTGTAGGGAAGCCTATTTCCACCAAAAAAGTAAAAGTTAAAAAAAAAACAAAAAAAACATAATTATAACTTACGGCCTCATTATACGGAAGCGTTACACTTTTTTTTTTTCTTCGCTGTGTCCGTAATTTTTTTCACCGTGGCCCTAATACGCTTCCGTAAATACGCTTCCGTATTATTATGACTTAGTATCTTATAATTTCGATTTCATTGTTATGACTTTTTTTCTAGAGACATGGAATGCATAAGCCTCTCACATTGGGGATCATTTGGTCTCATTTGGTCTTCAGTGTAACACAACAGGGGGAAAGAATGCGAGACCTGTGAAGTAAAAGGAGAGTCTTGTTTAGAGTTCAAACCTGATCCATAAGTTTAAAAAATCTGGAGACCATGCAGCGCAGTTAAATTAGCAAATAACTCGGGCTTGGAGTGTATGGCTACACTTGAATTCATAAATATCGTGATGTTTTGGTTTTACCCCGTGAGTTTGTTTGCATGGGTTAGAGCGGATCAACCTTTAAGTCAACCAGTAAGAGTCAACTGCGTTTTCAATAGTCGGCCGGCTATGCTCTCTGCTGCCATCTTTTGGCAGCGCAAAATTACAAGCGCACGCAACGAACTGAACAGACACACACATGCAAGCACACCCAACACACACACACACACAGACAGACTGAGGCAAATTCAGCACCGTCAATCCACCTAACCTGCAAGTCTTTAGATTGTGTGAGAAAACACTCTCGGACACAGGGGGTCCATGCATGCCCCACACAGGCAGCACCTATGGCTCGAACCTAAAATAACTCCTGTCATTCAGAACAGGATTAGATTCATGAGGTGTGTCCCTGGCAGTGGAAATGCTCAGTTTCATCTTTAGTAAAGCTGAGAGAAAGAATTTTTTTGGGATGCAATTATTTTCTGAAAGCATAGTGTGAAAGGTCAGTTAAGTTTGTCATTTGACCCATGGCAGCTGCTACTGAAGTAGTTGACAATTCATTAATCAATGCAGCGTATTCCCCTTGTCTTAATTTAACATTTCAGTTTTCCAAATGAGCTCCACCATTAACAGTACATTTTTCTAAATGAGTTCACATATAGTTAAACTTTTCATATAACAGTTTCAATTAACCCAAAGAAAAGCCCACAAGCCCTGCCCCCCATAGCTAAATCTGCCACTGTGTGTCTTTAAGAGTAAGCTGGTCACATGCTTGATCGGAGCGGACAGGAGACCCTTGGCATTTCAGCCCTCTGCGGCAGGTCATTGTACTTCTTCTTCTGCATGATTTTTGACGACACGTGCGAACCTCCCAACGTCCTCCTCACAAGACATCGACCGACGGCCTTGAAGTTACACTGGCATCAGCAGAGGATGGACCATCACGTTGTTTTTCAGAACAGTAAAAGAGTGACACTCTGGGACAAGGACATGACTGCAGAAAAACGGAGTCGCATCTTTCCGGTAAAAATACAAACTTTGCTTCATTGATGTAGCAGCTCTTTTATGAACATTATTGTTATTACTTACTGTGAAACAGCCAACATTTGGTGATTTCATTTACTAACACTAAGTCTGGCAATTTTTATAGTGCTAGAATTTTGAATGTGTAAATGTGTCAATGGTTCCTCATTGACAAATGTAACACATGTTAAGAAAACTTTCTGTAAATCACGTCGCTCTACTAACGTGTTACACGTTTGCCGCACTGTTAATACTCAAACGTTTACTAGCTATAGTAGCCGGTAAAGTCAATGAGTGCTAGCACTCTACAAATTGCCGACTTACTGTTAGTAAATGAAATCACCAAATGTTGGCTGTTTTCACAGTAAGTAACAACAATAATGTTCATATAAGAGCTGCTACATCAATGAAGCAAAGTTTACAAAGCTTTGTATTTTACCTGAAAGATGCGACTCCAGTGTCCTCGTCCTGGAGTGTCACTCTTTACTGTTCTGAAAACAACGTAACGGTCCATCCTCTGCTGATGCCATGCAGTGTAACTTCAAGGCTGTTGATCGATGTCTTGTGAGGAATACGTTGGGAGGTTCGCACGTGTCTTCAAAATCGCGCAGAAGAAGAAGTACCTCCGTTTTCAGACAACGAAAATGCGTTGGTTTTGTTGTTTATGAGCTATAACACTTTCATTATTTGAATCACAAATAAATTCAGAAAAGTAGGTGTATTTTAAGTTTATGACTGCTATTTGTTACCTAAGAATTACAAAATACCTTATTTTCTCTCATTTTATTTTTAATCAAAATCTAAATCTGAAAATTCCTTTCATTTTCGTTTTTGCTTCATTATTATGACTTAGTATCTTATAATTTCGATTTCATTGTTATGACTTTTTTTCTAGAGACATGGAATGCATAAGCCTCTCACATTGGGGATCATTTGGTCTCATTTGGTCTTCAGTGTAACACAACAGGGGGAAAGAATGCGAGACCTGTGAAGTAAAAGGAGAGTCTTGTTTAGAGTTCAAACCTGATCCATAAGTTTAAAAAATCTGGAGACCATGCAGCGCAGTTAAATTAGCAAATAACTCGGGCTTGGAGTGTATGGCTACACTTGAATTCATAAATATCGTGATGTTTTGGTTTTACCCCGTGAGTTTGTTTGCATGGGTTAGAGCGGATCAACCTTTAAGTCAACCAGTAAGAGTCAACTGCGTTTTCAATAGTCGGCCGGCTATGCTCTCTGCTGCCATCTTTTGGCAGCGCAAAATTACAAGCGCACGCAACGAACTGAACAGACACACACATGCAAGCACACCCAACACACACACACACACAGACAGACTGAGGCAAATTCAGCACCGTCAATCCACCTAACCTGCAAGTCTTTAGATTGTGTGAGAAAACACTCTCGGACACAGGGGGTCCATGCATGCCCCACACAGGCAGCACCTATGGCTCGAACCTAAAATAACTCCTGTCATTCAGAACAGGATTAGATTCATGAGGTGTGTCCCTGGCAGTGGAAATGCTCAGTTTCATCTTTAGTAAAGCTGAGAGAAAGAATTTTTTTGGGATGCAATTATTTTCTGAAAGCATAGTGTGAAAGGTCAGTTAAGTTTGTCATTTGACCCATGGCAGCTGCTACTGAAGTAGTTGACAATTCATTAATCAATGCAGCGTATTCCCCTTGTCTTAATTTAACATTTCAGTTTTCCAAATGAGCTCCACCATTAACAGTACATTTTTCTAAATGAGTTCACATATAGTTAAACTTTTCATATAACAGTTTCAATTAACCCAAAGAAAAAGCCCACAAGCCCTGTCCCCCATAGCTAAATCTGCCACTGTGTGTCTTTAAGAGTAAGCTGGTCACATGCTTGATCGGAGCGGACAGGAGACCCTTGGCATTTCAGCCCTCTGCGGCAGGTCATTCCATAGCAGCAGGGAAGACTGCAAGGAGCCAACTGCTCACCGGATTGAATAACATGCAGTGGACAGTTTCAGAGGGGCTTATTTACATTCTACATTTTACTCACTTAGCAGTGTGATGGATGGTGGGGCTGGGCCAGGATAGACCCCCTGCGCCCTTACCTAGTAGGGAGGCCAGGGTAGTGGCTGGACTGCCTCCCAAGAGAACATGCTACTCTGACACACTGGGTGGCAGCAATCCTGGGCTGGTATGATTCATTCATGTTCCTGTAGGGAATGCTGGGAGTTGCAGTCCCATGGGGCAGCCCTCCTTAGGGGAGCTGCTGGGGAGGCCTGTCAATACTTTCGGGGGCTTCCACCTGACAAGGGGGCGCTGCCAGGATCCATGCAGAAAAGGGGCCTCCTCGGACCACTGGGTGGTCAAAGTCGAAGGACGTGGATGAGACTGCATGGGAGGAGCAGAAGGAGCTACTTAGTGTTTGTTGTGCGGTCTAGAAGGAAGGAGCTCTGAAGCCCTGTGCAGGTATCGTCTGAAATATAACACTTCTTATTTGAACCCAGGACTGTATTTTGAAGTTGTGTCTGGGGGTCTGGGATTGCTGCAACGCACCCTACAGGCTACAGCAGATGCTTTAATCCAACACAGGTCAACATATTTGAGTAACCATCAGTTTGGGGATGGTTTAGGAATAAGTGTTACAAAATTGACCATCACAAGTGAAAGAGCTCTCAGCCAAACAGATGAACACAAGACCAGTTCAACTGAGCTGCAGGAGCCCACCAAAACCACAATCAGTTAGAGAGAAACTCGCAGAAAAAGCTAGTCTTCGAAACACGTCTTACATATACTAAGTTCAGATGGAGGTGGGCAGATCATTCCACCAGCCTGGAGCTACACATGAAAGGTCTGATGCCATGTAGAGGTGGTGTATCTCCAGAGGCTGTTCACTAGAATACTTGGGTGGGCAAGAAGTAGCATATGCATACACCTCATGAGTGTTTCCATAAGACCCCTGTGGATCATTAGAGTTCTTCTGGTGGGATTGTCCATGAGAGGAGCAACCTATCAAAACAGGCTCCAGCTATAAATCCATCCATCCAACCATCCATCCATCCATCCATCCATCCATCCACCCATCTGTCTGTCCATCCATCCATCCATCCATCCATCATAGGATCTGCTTAATCAAGTTCAGATTAATGGAGGCCAGGCAGGAACCAACACTGGGACAACAACAACATTTATTTCTAGAGCATGTTTTCATACAAAAGGTGTAGCTCAGCTTGCTTTACAAGACAAAGAGACAAAAATATAAATATAAGATTAGGCAATACTAAGTAACAAAAAATAAAGTAAGGTCTGATGGCCACGAGGACAGAAAACAAAAGCTCCAGAGGGCTGAAGAAAAAAAAAAAAAGAACAAAATCTACAGGGGCTCTGAGACCACAAGACCACCCAGCCCCCATTTAACCTAACATCAATGATCTCAATCAGTCCTCGTGGCCTTCAGGGTTCACGTGGAAGAATTTGATGATGACGGTCATGTGGACCTCTGGCTTTTAATCCATCAATGTAGGGGCATCATGGCACCCTGATCAGGTGGTGGGGGAGCAGATCAGCACCACAGAAAACCGGAAAAAGAAAGTAGGGGTTAGTACGGATTTTGGAGCCGCCATGAATGATAATGATAATTAATTGAATATACAGAATATCAGGGTTACACTAAGATGAAGCTCTGAGAGAGCCATGTCACAATAAGGGGGTCTTTAGCAGTTTGTTAAAGTGCTCCACCGTGTCAGCCTGGTGAATTTCTATTGGTCAGCTATTCAGATTTTAGGTCCCTAACAGCAGAAGGCCGCCCGCCTCACCACTTCTTTTAAGTTTAGCTCTTGGACTTCTAAGCAGACCCTCATTTGAATATCTAAGGTTATGATTTAGAATGTAAGGTGACAGGCATTCTGGGATATAAAATGGAGCAGATTATTTAAGGCTTTGTACACCATTAGCAGTATTTTAAAGTCAACTCTAAATTGCACAGGTAACCAGTGTAACGACGCTAAGACTGGCGTGATGTGCTCAGATTTTCTTTTCCTAGTTAAGATTCTAGCAGCTCCATTCTGCACTCGTTGCAATCGATTGATGTCTTTTTTTGGGAAGTCCTGAAAGGAGTGTAAACAAAAGCGTGAACTAATTTCTCAGCATCTTGTAATGTTATAAGAGGTCTAACTTTTGTTATATTTCTTAAGTGAAGAAATGCTGTCGTAGTGATCTGATTAATATGTGATTTAAAATTCAGGTCAGAGTCAATAATGACCCCTAAATTCTTTACTTCCATCTTGACTTTTAATCCTAATGGATCAAGTTTATTTCTAATACCCTCATTATATCCATTTTTTCCAGTCACTAAGATTTCTGTTTTTTTCCTTATATAGTTTGAGAAAATATAAATGCTACTCATCCATTCAGAAACACAATTAAGACATTGTTTAGGTGATTCAAGAGAGTCGGGGTCATCAGGTGCTATTGATAAATGCAGTTGTGTGTCATCATCATAGCTCACGTTATGCCCCAAGATAATCTGACCTAACGGAAGCATGTAAATCGAAAAGAGCAGCTGACCCAGGATAGAGCCTTGTGGAACACCATATAGAATATCATGTGTCTTTGATGTTGTGGTCCCCTGCCGGGGCTGGAGCCCGGCCGGGACGCCCAGGAGGACGAGAGGAGGGTTTGTGCCTCCTCCAGACCGCGAGGGGGCGTCCGTCCTGGTTATGTTGGGGGCCTCGGGTACAGGGCTTAGAAGCCCAACCCTGTAGGGACCCGAGGTCACTGCCAGGCGGCGCCCTGATGCCGGTTTATCCCGTGTGGTCCCTGGCTGGGGATGGAGCCCGGCCGGGACGCCCAGGAAGACCAGAGGAGGGTTTGTGCCTCCTCCAGACCGCAAGGGGGCGATCGCCCTGGTTGTATTGGGGGCCACGGGTAGAGGGCTTGGAAGCCCAACCCTGTAGGGGCCCGTGGCCACCGCCAGGCGGCGCCCTGGAGCCTGAGGAACCCTGGAGCCCAGCACTTCCGCCACACCAGGAAGTGCTGGGGGGAAGACTTATTGTGGCGCCCGGAGAGCTGCCGGGAGGACAGCCGGCACTTCCGCCACGCTGGGGCGTGGCCAAGGAGGGAATGCACCTGGGGTTCATCCGGGAGCAGTATATAAGGGGCCGCCTCCCTTCAGTCTAGAGCGGAAGTCGGGTGGAAGAGGACGGAGCTAGCGGGAGGACTGGAGGCGGCCAGAAGAGAGAGGCAAAGAGACTGTAAGGCCTGGACTTGGGTGAATCGGTGCTGGAGGCACTGGGGTTTGTTGATACACGAACTTGTAAATATTGCAAATAAAGGGTGTGTTGGGTGAAATAATGCTGTCCGTCTGTCTGTGTCCGGGCCAGCTTTCACAATGTATAATTAACACAACTAACAAAGATTTTCTACCTGCCAGGTAGGACTCAAACCAATTTAGGACACTGCCAGAGATGCCCACCCATTGACTAAGGTGATTTCTAAGAATATTGTGATCAATGGTATCAAATGCGGCACTCAGATCTAAGAGGATGAGAACAGATACACGACCTGTGTCCGCATTCACCCGCAAATCATTTACTACTTTAACAAGTGCAGTTTCTGTGCTGTGATTTGCTCTGAAACTCAACTGAAATTTATCAAGACTGGCATGTTTATTGAGGTGATCATTTAGCTGCATAATGACTGCCTTCTCTAGGATTGTACTTAAGATTGTACTTAGCGTGGCAGGCTCCTTTTTGTACTGGACCCGGGACAGGTTGTACTGGACCCGGGACAGGTTGCTCTCCGAGAGTGCCCCCTTGTGACACCAAGAGACACTGAGAGGGCTGCACTTCAGGATTCGAGTTCCATTGTACCATTGTGGGTGTCCAGGCTGGGATACCTCCAGCGGACCACTGCCACCTAAAGTATGGGGGATGGAACTGCTCCTAGCCTCAAAATCAAAATCTATGAGAAAAGAGAGGTTTTTTTTTTTTTTTTAATAATTTATCTACAGATTGAATAGAGAGGAGTGCATATGCTGATTTTTCCCATTGTATCGATAATTATGAGATCAAAACTTTGGAGACCATTCTTCTAGAAACGCGGCACACAAAATGGCACTTAATACAGAAAATAGCAATGGGACACTAAAATTCAGCCCTGATCATGACAAACTCACAAAATGGCATCTTAAAAGAATGAAAAATCATTTAAGTGTAGCATTTTAATTAAAAATCCAATATGTTGTAAGAGATTAGACAGACTACAAAAAAGAGATGGGGCACCATCCAGTATCTCCATATAATTGAAAAGTGCAAAACAGGCAATAACTGCAAGAAATGTCTTTTAAGACTGAAGAGGCGGGTCCAGGCGGATGAACACCGGAAGTGATGTCAGAGATGTTACAGCTGTCAATCATCTGGTCTGCAGAGGGAGGAAAAGAGCAGAAATGAAAACACAGCGCCAACCCCTAAAGTGGCAGATAATTACAGCCGTTAATCTGACTCCTATGCGCATGCACGTGACTCTGTGCATATTAAAAGCTCACAAAAATGCTTCCACAATGCTAGAAATAATTTAAAATAAAACTATACCCTAACACTTTTGCAATTCCTTAATTGTATTTTTTCATTTCTGGATTTTGCATTTTAGTACTTCTTATATTTTGAAATTTTGAACATTATTAATTTATCCAACCATCCATCCATTATCCAACCCGCTGTATCCTAACTACAGGGTCATGGGGGGGTCTGCTGGAGCCAATCCCAGCCAACACAGGGTGCAAGGCAGGAAAACAAACCCCGGGCAGGGCGCCAGCCCACCGCAGCATTGTTAATTTATATATATATATATAGTATGAAAAGGTGCCATATAGGCACCTGAGCTGGCACAAAAGGACAGGGAGGCACACGTAAAAATAACACAAATTTATTGTCTTCCCCTGTGGGGCACAGCACAGTCCCAAAAGCACAAAGTAAATACATCAAAACAAAACACACTGGTCTTCACCACCACTCCTCCCGGCAAGCGTTGTCCTCCTCCT
The DNA here is from genome assembly GCF_016835505.1 of Polypterus senegalus. Taxonomy (NCBI): domain Eukaryota; kingdom Metazoa; phylum Chordata; class Cladistia; order Polypteriformes; family Polypteridae; genus Polypterus; species Polypterus senegalus. The sequence goes on along the minus strand of NC_053156.1, from coordinate 21,346,968 downwards.
CCCAACTCTGGCTCCCGGAGTGGTGGGCTGCTGGCTCCTTATATAGCCCACCCGGAAGTGCTTCACGTAATAATTAACCTAATTCAGGCTGCACTTCCAGGTGTGGCTGCTTTCAAGCTATGCAGCTCCCCCTGGCGGTGGCCACGGAGTCCAACAAGGCTGAGCTCCGAAGTCCCATGCCTGTGCCCCCATTGCCACCAAGCGTTCCGGGGGAAGTAGTGTGTAGCCCATGGCAATTTCCCCAGACCAAGTGTCAAAGGAGCTTCCCGGCCGGGCATGGACCCTGGTCATCTGTCACAATACAGTATATATATTCACAATATAGTCACACATGTGCATCAGAGGATCTCCTTGCTGGCTCACTCGAGGTAGGTAGGTGGTAAGAGGGGGCGCTGTTGCTAACTGTCTTGTCTCCTTTTCTCCCCGCAGCTCAGATAAACCGACCAGTGAGGGAAATTAGCTCTGCCACTTCTGGTCCACCCATTATAAGAAGCCTGACTGCCTCCACTAAGGCGTCTTTTGGGACAGATACCTGACAGGTTCAGAGCTCCACTGGAAACCTGCTATTTGTTAAGAAGTCTATCCAGAGCCCGAAAGCACTTGTTTAAGTTTAAAGAAGAAAACTCTGAGATTAAAAAGGGCAATAGGGCTGGGACTGGGCTGGTGTCCTCTGGTGGGCCCTGTGCTCACTGCCCTCCCGGCACCATGGAGCTCGATTGGCATTTAAAATAGAATACCAGAATTGGCAGGTCCACCATTGGCACCCAGTGCTTTTCACAGATGAGAGGAGGTTCACCCTGAGCACATGAGACAGATGTGAAAGGGTCTGGAGAAGCCGTGGAGAACATTATTCAGCGTGACCAGTTTGGTGGTGGGTCAGTGATGGTATATCTGAGGAGGCATATCCATGAAGGGACACACAGACCTCTACAGGCTAGACAACGGCACCTTGACTGCCATTACGTAATGGGATGACATCCTTGGACCCATTGTCAGACCCTATGTTGGTGCAGTGGGTCCTAGTGCATGACCCAGCCTCGTGTGGCGAGGGGATGAAGGAATTGATCCCATTGACTGGCACCACACCCACTCGCCTGACCTCAATCCAATAGAACACCTCTGGGTGGGACATTATGTTTTGGTCCATCCGACGCCTCAGACTGTCCAGGAGCTCAGTGATACCCTGGTCCAGATCTGGGAGGAGATCCCCCAGGACACCATTCGTAGTCTCATTAGGATGTCGTCAGGCATGAGGGGGGCATACAAAATACTGAGTATGATTTGGAGTTGCTGCAATGACATTTCAGCAAAATGGGCTCTCCTGTCTGCCACATCATTTTGTCCCTTTGATTTTCAGGGTGTCTTGAGTTCACCCCTCTGTAGGTTCATCATTTTCATTTCCATCCTTTCGTTCCTAACACATCACCATATCAGTCCATAGCAGTAGAGACAGCCAGCAGGATTTGTTTTTCCCATTGAGATCTGATGTGTTTTCAAAGTGTTTTTCTTTAATTTTTTTGAGCAGTTTACTCTGATGGTATTTTAGTGGGGCAGTGGTTAGTTAAAAGACCATATTTTATACCCCCCACCCATTGTTGTTTATGTGAAATTGTAAAATATAACTGTAAGTGTAATGTTATAGTAACAATAGAATTGCATTAAAAACCTCCTGAAATTATTTTGAGTGAATATTTGTTCCTGCCCCACTCCAGTAATTATTTAAGCAATATATGTCTCTCTCAAAGAGAGAAGAAGGCTGGAGGAGTGGAGAGCCGGTGCGAGCGAGCGAGAGCGAGCTGGTTCACTGGTGGATGCAGGCAGCTGGTAGGTGAGCCCCTCTGCAGGAGTGGTGGGCAGTAGGAGGCATTCGCCCCAGCTGAGCACTTCAGGGAAGCTGGACTGACTGACAGCATAAGTCAGAGAAGGCCGCGGGAGTCAGGGAGGCTCGGAAGGGAGAGCCGCAGCGTGAGTGCCCTGGCCGTTGGGGAACCCGCGTCTCGGTCCGGCAGAGTAGCCACACAGAGTCAGGGGTCAGAAGTTCTCCCAGACCAGGAGGAAAGTCAGCTGCACCTGCAGGTAGGGCAACTCCACTGTCGCAGGGCCCGTATGGGGTAAGCAGGGGAGCCGTCAGCTAAAGGAAGAAGGTACTGGGATTTTAAAAGGGGTCTGCTTCCAGCCATTGTTTTTTAACCTCGTTTTAATTAGATTTATTTATTTGGATTATTTTAACCTCCACCTTTCATTGTTTTTATGGATTATTTATTTATCAAAACATTTTTGGCTCACTGCACTATTTATTTGGACACTGTTTTGGATTTGTTTTCCATAAAAGCACTTGCACCTCTTGCTCCATCCCCTTGTTCAGTTTCATTTGTCCCCATTAGACCAGCTCATCTGGTTACATTACCGACGGTATAAGCTTCAGGGGCTCACAAATCTGGAAGATGCAGTGCACCGTCACATGCGGCACTCAAAACTCAGCATGATAAAGCAAAACCACTAAAATATCACATTGACATCAAGACTCAGACCCTACTCAGTTGGGGCAGTGATTCCAGCCTGCAGTCTTCTTGGGTCTGACATGACAAGCTTCACACACCTAAATTTGGAGATACCCTCTGCCATTCAGTTGTGCAGATCTTCTCCAGTCCAGTCCAGGTTAGATGGAGACTGGCAGCGGACGGCTATGGTCTGATCTCTCCAGAGATGTCCAGTTGGGTTCATTCAAGGACATTCACAGAGTTGTCCCTCTGCCACCTGTGGTTTGTCTTTCCTTTGTGCTGAGGGTTATTGTTCTGCTGAAAGGTATACTTTTGGTCCAGTCTGATGTCCAGAGTGCTCTGGAGCAGATTTTCATTAGGGACATCTTTGAACTTTGCTCCTTTCAGCGTTCCCTTAACCCTGTGTCACACATGTGTGAGTCGGAGGAAGCTGAGTGGACCAAGTCAAGGTAATTACCTACCAGGCCACGGGGTGGCAGGGTGCACTACTCCCACTTCTGTTATCTCTGCAGGCCAGATACGCGAAAACCCACCACACGCACTACCAATGACGTCACTTCCGGTTTTGGTGCCACGGAAGATGTCACTTCCAGTTCCGACCATTGACGATGTCACTTCCAGTGTTTTGGTCTTTAAAGCCGCCATCATTTCATCATCACATCAGTTTAATTCAGGACTCAAACCTATGCACATTAGTGCGCTCTGAAATCCCATTTGCAGCCAGGGACAATATATGGGGGTCTGCCCCAAACCTTTTTGTGGGTATCGAGGCTGTTCTTTTCATACCTGATTAGTCTACCAGTCCCTGTTACTGAAAACCAACCAGAAAGCACACTGGTGCTACCACTTTGCCTCACTGTTGGAATGGGACTGCACAGGTTTCCTCCAGATGTGGCACTTAGAACTTAAAGACCACATAGTTCAATCTTGGTTTAATCAGGCCAGAACATGTTATTTCTTAGAGTCTGAGAGACCCCTAGGGGCCTTTTTGCAAACTCCAAGCATACTTCCATGTGACATCTGGCAACTCTGCCATAAAGCGCCGATTAGTGAAATGCTGCAGTTTTAGGTTTGACTATCTGGATGTTTCTCCCATCTCCAAACAGGTTCTCTGGAGTTCAACCAGATTGGCTATCAAGTTTTTGGTCACCTTTCTTAACCAAGTTGGATGGAGACTATCAGTGGACGGCTATTTCTTAGGTCTCTCTAGAGATGTCCATTTGGGTTCAAATCTTGGCCCTGTGAGTGAAAGGGAAGGTCTACAGGATGGTATTGAGACCAGCTATATTATATGGGCTGGAGACGGTGGCACTGACCAGAAACAGGAGACAGAGCTGGAGGTGGCAGAGTTAAAGATGTTAAGATTTGCATTGGGTGTGATGAGGATGGACAGGATTAGAAATAAGAACATTAGAGGGTCGGCTCAAGTTGGACGGTTTGGAGACAAAACCAGAGGGACAAGATTGCGTTGGTTTGTACATGTGCAGAGGAGAGATGCTGAGTATAATGAGAGAAGGATGCTAAGGATAGAGCTGCCAGGTAAGAGGAGAAGAGGAGGGCCTAAGAGAAAGTGTATGGATGTGTTAAGAGAAGACATCCAGGTAGTGGGTGTAACAGAACAAGATGGAGAGGACAGGAAGATATGGAAGAAGATGATGTGCTGTGGCGACCCCTAATGGAAGCAGCCGAAAAAAGAAGAAGAAGAAGAAACACTGTATAAATAAAACACAGCATTAATGTGTAGAAGATCTCATCTAAAAGAGATAAAAAATTGTCAGGTTATAAATGGGGAAAAGTGTGACAGTGCAGCATCAAGTGGTGGTGATGGCCTTGAAGATCAGAACCAACAGGAAAACAAAAGCAGAGCAAGCAGCACTAAGGACGAAGTGGTGGAGATTAGAAGAAGAAGAGTTTAAGGACAGGATTAGGGAGAAAGTTTGAAATGACATACAGTCACTTGAGTGAATGGAGGAATGGTGGGAGAAGAAAAGCAAAGTTGCATTAAGAGCAGGTGAAGAGGTGAGTGGTAGGACGACAGGAAGGAGCCCACCTGAGGATAAAGAGACATGGTGATGGAACAGAGAGATGGAGGATATGATAAAGGCTAAGAAGACCTGGGGCCTCATGTATAACGCCGTGCGTAGAACTCGCACTATAACATGGCGTAAGCACAAAAGCCGAAATGTGCTTACGCACAGAAAAATCCAGATGCAGGAATCTGTGCGTACTCCAACTTCCACGTTCCTCCGCTACATAAATCCCGATCAGCGTGAAAACTAACGCTCGTGCACGCACTTTATGTAACGCCCCAAATCCTCCCAGAATTACACCTCTTTGAATATGCAAATGAATATAAATCGCCCTTAAGCGCAGCCTCCTGTGAAAAGACAATGGGAAAAGCACGGGGGGAAATATAAGAATTTCAGCGAATATCAAGTGGAGGCAAAGGAAAAACATACTATTTGTTCAAATAAACCGTGTTATAATCAACAAAAGGAAGTTGATCGAGTGACATAGCGTGTTGGAGAAACTTGAAAGCTCACATTCACAAAATCGCACAGTGCCGGAAATAAAAAAGAAGTCACATATCAAAGTCGCCGTGAAAAGCGAGTTGTAGCCCACTGTCTGAGTGTCATATGAAAGTTTATTAGGGTACAGAGAAAAAAAGGCACACAGTGGGGAAAAAGCACGAAATGTCAACTTCAATCTCGACATTTCCACTTTAATCACGTAGTTTATTTTGTTATTAAAGTAGAACGTCATAAACTTCATCTTAAAATTGTTTAATTAACTAGTTTCTCAAATCACATCGTCATTAAAGTAGCACGTTAAATGCTTTGTTTTGTATTTGATCTTCTATGTGCTTTATGTGTGTGAATCACTACTTGCTTCTTAAACCGGCTCTCTTCCTCCAACTGGACACAGAATCCATTACATTCATGATATTACAGCTCTCTGAATAACTAAAATACTGAGATGTATACGTGATGCAATTTTCATGATGATAGGAGTTAAAGCACGTTATTAAACATGTGTTTCACTTGATGAAATAATTTATTGCAGCAGTACTCAGGGGCTCTAGGCTTGTGGTGGCACTGGGCAGAGGAAGAATCGGTGGCTCCTTCGCCCGCCAATGTCAGTAAGGTAGCTTATGCACGGTAGATGGCCTCGTCCATTGAAGACACTGCTTAGCCGCCTCGTGCTCGTGACACAAGCATTTAACTTTTGCCGAAATTTCTCGCTGCATTTTTAGCTGTGTTGTTATTGTCTCTTTCTGTTTTATATTCAATATACAGTATATTGACGTAGCCGCCACTACAGTCCTTGCTTTTCTTTCCCCAAGTAACCGATCGCCACACAATCAGCTCTGTAATAGAAGTTAAGCCATCTGTAAGCTTAGCGCCGATTCTTCAAAACGCTTAAGGAACATTGAAATATCTTCGTAGTACATGTTTAATTATTCTATCCTTCACGACATTCCCAGTGAAGAATATAGATTATTTAAATGAAGTTAAAGTTTTATGTGTATAATTTAATGAACATATTTTGCTGCATTTCATCTTAAAAATGATATTGTCATCATATGTAAATACGCGCTTTATAAAGTGGCTTAGGTTGTGCGATATTATAACTATAGTGCAAGTTTACAGTGGGGTGATTGTACTTATAAGTACAAACAGTTCTACAAGGTGCAATTGATTGAGTGCATTTAAAGTTCTTGGGATGAAACTGTTTCTGAACCGCGAGGTCCGTACAGGAAAGGCTTTAAAACGTTTTGCAGTGGCTGAGACAGCGTGTCCTTGAGGCTGTATACCGATAATTCTTTTTCCGATCAGCTGCTGCTGTGATTCCAACTCAGATACAGTGATATAAATACTCCGAGAGGTGCAGTGAGAGTAATATGGAAAAAGATGATTCGCTGTGGCAACTCCTAACGGGAGGAGCTGAAAGGAGAAGAAGAAGAAGAAGGAGAAGAAGAAGAAGGAGAAGTGAAAGTAACAACGCTAAAGCAGTTATGGTATTTGGAATACTATGGCTGTTCCCTTGACCATTATATTGTTACAAGTTAATTACAATCAGATGCGTTACACTAATAAACAATATGCGGTTAGTTTCAGTGTATTTATAAAGCTGCGTCAGGAAAATAAGGTGTAACCACACAGGAACAGTAGCAGTGCTTTGACGCTGGGTGCCGTCAGTCTGCAAAACCGAGCGGAGAACTTGCGTACGACAAGGTATGAGGTACCGTGGAAAAGTGCGTGGCTTTACGCCAAGTGTAGGTTTTATACATCGCGATTTGAACGTGGAAAAGTTCTTACGCAACATTTCTGTGCGTATGCACCATTTATACATGAGGTCCCTGGTACCAAACAGGGAGGGAGGGCAATCGAGAAATGTATAGACAGACAGAAAAGGAGGCAAAAAGGGCGGTGGCAAGAGCTGAGGACAAGCTGTGGAGGAGGCACATGAAAAACTGGAGATGAAAGTAGAAGAGAGAAGAATTTGTAGAATAGTAGAAGGCTAGGAATACGGCGGGGAAGCACTTTAGTCAGATTAAGCAGATGAAAGATGAGCAATTTGTGGTCCAGAATGAGCATGCTAGGATTAAAAAGAGATGGGAGACATACTTTGAAAAGCTGTTGAATGAAAAAAATCCCAGGGTAGTATTTGGGGATGGAGTCCCAAATGAAGGGCAAATACCAAGAATAAGAAGGGAGGAAGTGAAGGAGGCACTGAAAAGAATGAAAAATGGAAAGACAACGGGACTGGATGACCTACCAGTGGAAGTGTGGAAGAGTTTAGGAGAACAGGGAGTAGATGTGCTGTGGAATCTGATGCAGAAGATCTACGAACAGGAGAGGAGGCCGGAGGAGTGGAGGAATGGTATTATGGAACCCATTTATAAGGGGAAAAGCGACATTCAGGATTATGGAAACTACAGAGGAATAAAGCTGATGTCACACACAAAGGGTTATAGAGAGAAGGCCTAGTGAAGAGACCACCATAGGGGAGGAGCAGTTTGGTTTTATGCCAGGGAGAGGATGGAGTCTTTGCATTGAGACAGCTGATAGGGAAGCATCAAGAAAAACAGAAAGGTCTGTTTATGGTGTTTATTGACAGGGAGAAGGCTTATGATAGAGCGCCACGTCAAGCGGTCCCATGGTTCCATGAGAGGCAAAGGAGGACTGAGAAATGTGTGAAGATTGTCCAGAATATTTGTGCGGTAGTGAGGACTCAGGTTGGAGTAACATACAAGATCCCAGTGAGAGGAGGTCTACATCAGGGGTCTTCTTGAAGTTCTGACCTCTTAGATCTGGTGATGGAGGTGTTGAGGTGTAGGAAGAAGGACCAGTCCCTCTGGCACAGGCTTTGTGCTGTGTAGCACCAGAAAAGAGGGTGTGGAGAGCAAGTTTGAAATATTAAGAAGGGCTTTGGTAGATAGAGGACTTGAATATGTAAATAAGAAGTAGACAAAGTATATGAGGTTTAATGATGATCAAGATTCAGATGTTTGTCTGAAAGGGAGAGCCTTGGAAAAGAGTTGAAACATCTAGGATCAGTGGTAGCCCAAAATGGAAATCTAGATGCAAAGATAACCCACAGAGTGCAGTGTGAATGGAACAACTGGAAGAAGCTATCAGGAGTATAGTGTGATTGAAGAATTAAGGTGAAGGTTAAAGATGAAGTTTTTAAGACAGCAGTGAGACCAGCAATGATGGATGGAGCTGAGACATGAGCAGTAAAAGGGGCTCTGGAGAAGAAGTGAGATGTGGCAGAAATGAGGACGTTGAGATGAATGTGTGGAGTTACAAAAAAAAACAGAATAAGAAATGAGACCATCACGGGTACAGCAAGAGGGGGTGAGACATCTAAGAAAGGACAGGAAAGTAGGTTGACATGGTATGGACCTGTGATGAGGAGAGACAAGGAATATGTGGGAGTGATGGGAATGGGGAAGAGGAAGCCAGGGAGGCCAAAGCAGAGGTGGATGAATGGATAAAATAAAAGAAGATCTGAAGGAAAAGGGACTGAATGGCGAGGAGGTGCAGGACCGAGTTGTATGAAGAAGGATGATCAGACACAAATCTCGAAATTGAATACTTTCCCTACTTCTGTTTAATATTGGTTTACCACTCACAATGATATAATAGTCAAAGGAGAGCTCTACTTGACCAAAGCATGATGCAGTTGGGGTTTCCTGCTTGTCCAGTCTTTGACAGAGTGTGGGAAGCCATTGTCCTAGGTGTGGGCAGGAGCAATGTCTTCCATTCAGCCATAGGTGAGCTCTGGAGTTCCATGCAGTTATTCGATTTTTAAACATGCAACCTCCAAACACGGGTACAACTGGTTTGCTGTCAAGCGTGATTAGGTTACTGCAGAGGTTGCTTGCTTGGGAAACCTTGAAATAGCTGTCAACCCTGATGACCCTGGCCATAATATTGCTCATGACCAAAAATCAACATATCAGAACTTGACTCATCTCATCTCCCTGTCAGGTTCATCCAATCAGTTAGTTTGTGTGGTGTCAAAGAAAAGACAAAGAGCCACCAAAAGGTTTGGGGCAGCCTCCTGTGTACTTGAACCTGGCTGGAAAACATTAAATTGGTTGGACAGTTATATACAGATTGGAGTTCAAAACAGAACTGACTGGGTGAGGTTAAGATGGCAGTTTTAAAGTAAGGCAGGCGAAGTGAAGTAATCGTGACCGGGACTGGAAGTAGGGTCTTCAAGGCTGGAAGTGACATTATTAGGGGTTTTCGTGGCCCGAAGTAGGGTCTTCGTGGACCAGAAGTGACGTCATCAGGACCATGGCCGGAAGTGACATCATTGAGGCGAGGTGGAATTTCCCGTAATTGGTTTGCAGTGGAAAGAGAGAAGGGATTAGTGCACCTCGCCACCCCCTGGTCTGGCGTGGAATTACTTTCATTCAAGCCCTTTATCTACCTCCCATGTGCAGTGTGTGGCAGTGGCTATAAAATAAAAATGTGTTTGTAATAAACCTCACAGTGGCACACTTAAACCTTTGCACAACACCCATCGCTAAATCAAAAAACTGCCCTGGCCAACATCCATCTTTGACAATGCTGATTGTATAAAAAAACTGTAAAAATCAAGAATTTTGCTATCTATTTTATCTTCTGTTATACTTTTCTTCTCTTGCTGTTATTAGACTTTAATAAATGCCTCGTGGCTTTATATCTTGAGTGGTTGAAGTGAATATTAGGGCACCCGGTGTGGGAAGATTGCTGCTTACTTGCCCACTGAGTTATCAATGCTGTCTGTAAAATACTGTGTGCATGCTAGCTTCTTCCATCATGCTGTGACCGGAATGAAGACATATTTGGCCATCACCACTACCTTATAACGTTAGGAAAGACCTTGTAACTCCAAAAACTAATTTTGAAATATGACTAGGTTTACTAGTCCCAAAACACTTTTCTGTGTGTCACGCACATGTGCCTGGGAGAAGGCTCATAGGCTCAAATAACGTGGTTTCTCGGCCAAACCAAGGGATGGCGCTGTCATCTGACCGTCTCTCCTTTTGTCCCTCTGCAGACCAGCAGAGGAACCAATTAAACAGTGACGTCACCACCATCCCTCTCTCAGACGACGTTACTTCCAGCCTTTCTCTCAGAACCCACCCACCAAAGACATCACTTCCTCTTCTGGCCACCCTGGACCTTCCCCTTCCTGTCTCTGTAATATAAATGCCACTGTTTTCTCCTTTGTATTCAGTTCTGTTTTGAACTTCAAGGTTCAAAGTTCTAGGTTCTTTTATTTGCCATTTGTGTATAAAACCAACAGTCAAAGCACATTGGAATTCTTGTGCAGAACTCTGTCCGGGTCATAGTAAAACATTTTAAAAAATTAAAAAAACAGTAAAACAATATAATACATAATATAGATTATACCAGCACTATACAGAAAGGTGTTAATATCTACACAAAAAAATATATATATATTGTAGGTATTGCACAGTTAAAAACATTTTTCACTCGTCATTTACATGACAGCTTCTGTAGCTAAGGATCGGACCGCCAAGGTCCCCGGCTTCGGCCACCACCCAACTCACAATGCACCTGACCTTCTTAGCCTCTCCCATAGGTGGTGAACCCATGGGAAGGAGGACCCACGTTGCCTCTTCGGGCTGTGCCCGGCCAAGCCCCATGGGTGCAGGCCCGGCCACCAGGCGCTCACCATCGAGCCCCACCCCGGTGACCAGCGTCTGGGCGAGGGAAAATGGCGTCCAAATTTTTCATTCTTCTTAGGAGGTTTGGTTGAACCGTTCTTTGTCTCATTGTCTTCTTATCTTTGTATCATCCCTCACCTAGGACCAGTTTGCCTTTGGTGGCCCTACTAGGGGTATAAAGCCCTGGACAACAGAGCTCCTAGGATCATTGTGACACGCAAACCCCTCCACCACAATAAGGTGGCAGTTCGAGGAGGAGGTTACTCCAAGTGGAGGAGTTCAAGTATCTCGGGGTCTTGTTCATGAGTGAGGAAAGAATGGAGCGGGAGATCGCCAGACGGATCGGTGCGGCGTCCACTGTGATGCGGGCTCTGTATCGGTCTGTCGTGGTGAAAAAGGAGCTGAGCCGTAAGGCAAAGCTCTCAATTTACCAGTCGATCTACGTTCCTACCCTCACCTATGGTCATGAGCTATGGGTAGTGACCGAAAGAACGAGATCACGAATACAAGCGGCCGAAATGAGTTTCCTCCACAGGGTTTCTGGGCTTTCCCTTAAAGATACGGTGAGAAGCTCAGTCATCTGGGAGGGGCACAGAGTAGGGAATACCCAGGACACGCTGGAGGGACTATGTCTCCCGGCTGGCCTAGGAAGGCTTTGGGATTCCCCCGGGAAGAGCTAGAATAAGTGGCCCGGGGAGAGGGAAGTCTGGGCATCTCTGCTCAAGCTACTGCCCCCGTGACCCAACCTCGGATAAGCAGAAGAGGATGGATGGATGGCATTTACATTACAAGTGAAGAAAGGGAGTGTGAGGTTCTTTCACATGTTCAGTAATTTTGTTTTGCCATCAGTCTGACTGTGGCGGAGAAGAAGCTATTAAAAAATCTTGTTCTGTGAGTGATGATGCTGTCCGCTCTGCTGTGTCTCAAATTGTAGTACAGTTTTTAGGTCTGAGCAGAGAGTGAGCTGGGTGGAATGAGTCCCTGATAATTCCCTCTGCTCTTTTCCGACAGCGATGTGTGTACATAGAGTCCATGGAAGGAGGTTTTGTCCCTATGATCCTCTCCGCAGTCTTTATGAGTCTTTGCAAAGCCTTCCTCTCTGCCTGTGTGGTGTTCCCATAACAGACAGTGATGCCTATGGTAATAATGCTCTCTATTAGTCCTCTGTAGGCCTGGATGAGAGGATGATGGTTCAGGCCAGCTTACCTGAGCAGCCTAATGAAATAAAGCCTTTGCTGGGCTTTTTTCACTGTGGCTGTCATGTTATGAGTCCAGCTCAGGTCTGATGTAACCTGCAGTCCCAGGAATCTGTGGCTGTCGGCCCTCTCCACCTCAGTCCCTTTGATGATAAGAGGCAGTAGAGGGAGAAGATTCCTCCTGAAGTCCGATATTATTTCTTTGGTCTTGTCTATGTTGAGGATGAGGTCATTCTCCTCTCCGTAGACAAGAATGTTGTTTACCAAGGTCCTGTACCTTGATGAGCCCCAAGATGGGGCTTCATCATGTAAAGCACTTTGAGCTCCATTGTTAGTATGAAAATGTGCTATAGAACTAAATGTTACTAGACAACCCATAGCATACCATACGCCGCATAATCAGGCCGGTTTTTTAATGATTTTTAAACACAGGGAGAAAATTAACATTTGAAAAATCGGTAATGTAATAAATCAGCAAGAAAAGCAACATTGTAACAATGCACAGAACGAAGCAACACACAATCGTCCGTGACTGAAGACTGGCGGACCGCCATCGCTCATGTGCCCAGCTCCAACTCTTCACTTGAGTCGTTGTCGTCTTTGCACAGTCCACATGCACCTGTGACTCACGTAGACTTTCTGTGTTCCTGCAGGAGCATCTAAGAAGACGCATGTTTGTCGCGGATGCGAATTACTGTATGTAGCGTGTAAAACATTTTGCTATGGTGCGTGCGGTCATGCGTCATAACCGAAAACTCGTTTTTTAAAGACTGCTTACTTCATTGTGTTTTAACCTCAGTTGTAAAGGAACGTTTTAAGGATCCCATGGGTTACCCCTCGCAAACCGTTTTACACGCTGCATATGGCGATTCATCTCCGGCGTGGCTCCTTCCTGCGTGCGCCATAGGTGCCTTACTTGTGCTCAGCTTAGTGAATCCATGCCCCTTTCGGTGTGCTTTCCATGGGTGTCTTGCCTTAGTGAATTATATATATAGATTGTTGTTGTGTGCTGTAAATGCGTGTGTGTGGGAGTAGAGCGACCTAGTAAACTGACTTGGTGAGTCTCACAAAGCCCACGATAATGCCGCAGTAATAGAGGCAATGCTCGTCACCTGGGGCCTCATGCATAAATGGTGCGTACGCACAGAAATGTTGCGTAAGAAAATTTCCAAGTTCAAATCGCAATGTATAAGACCTACACTTGGCGTAAAGCCATGCACTTTTCCACGGTACCTCATACCTTGTCATACACAAGTTCTCCGCTCGGTTTTGCAGACTGGTGGCACCCAGCGTCAAAGCAGTGCTGCTGTTCCTGTGTGGTTACTCTTTATTTTCCTGACGCGGCTTTATAAATACACTGAAACTAACCGCATATTGTTTATTAGTGTAATGCATCTGATTGTAATTAACTTGTAACAATGTAATGGTCCAGGGAATAGCCATAGTATTCTAAATATCGAAACTGCTTTAGCATTGTTACTCTCACTGCACCTTCTTCTTCTTCTTCTTTCAGCTGCTCCCTTTAAGGGTTGCCACAGCGGATCATCTTCTTCCATATTACTCTCACTGCAGCACTCGGAGTATTTATATCACTGTATCTGAGTGTGAATCACAGCAGCAGCTGACTGGAAAGAGAATTATCTTTATACAGCATCAAGCACACGCTGTCTCAGCCACGGCAAAACGTTTCAAAGCCTTTCCTGTACGGACCTCGCGGTTCAGAAACAGTTTCATCCCAAGAACTTTAAATGCACTCAATCAATTGCTCCTTGTAGAACTGTCTGTACTTATAAGTGTGATGACCCCACTGTAAACTTGCACTACAGTTATAATATTACACAACCTGAGACACTTTATAAAGCGTGTTTTTACATATAATGACGATATCATTTTTAAGATGAAATGCAGCAAAATATGTTGATTACTTTATACAGATAAAACTTTAACTTCATTTAAATAAATCTGTATTGTTAATAATTAAACATGTGAGGTCACGTGGCACAGCACTAGTTAGTTCACGTATTGTTCCTGCCTCGCGCTGTATACTTGCTGAGGCTGGCGCGACACTGGAAGGATCGATGAATAGAATAATTAAACACGTACTATGAAGATATTTCAATGTTCCTTAAAAGTTTTGAAGAATCGCCATTGTAAGCTTACAGATGGCTTAACGTCTATTACAGAGCTGATTGTGTGATGATTGGGTATTTGGGGAAAGAAAAGGAAGGACAGGAATTGCAGGTTAGTACGTTTGAAAGAGACAGTACTGCTACAATAAATTATTTCATCGAAGGTCGCGCACGGCGCAGCAGCATCTTGTGTGACACATGAACAATCACTGTGCCACTGTGTTCTCATGTTTAATAACATGCTTTCATTCCAGTCATCATAAAAATGATACCACGTATACATCTCAGTATTTTAATTATTCAGAGAGCTGTAATATCACGAATGTAATGGATTCTGTGTCCTGTCGGAGAAAGAGAAAGAACGGAAGCACGTAGTGATTCACACACATACAGCACATTGAAGATCAAATCCAAAACAAAGCATTTAACGTGCTACTTTAGTTACAATGGGATTTGAGAAACTTGTAAATGAAATGATTTTAAGATGAAGTTTATGATGTTCTACTTTATTGACAAAACGAACTACGTGATTAAAGTGGAAATTTCGAGGTTAAGGTTGACATTTTGTGCTTTTTTTTTCCACTGTGTGCCTATTTTTTTTGTCTGTACCCTAATAAGCTCAGATGGTGGGCTACGACTCGCCTTTTCACGGCGACTTTGATATGTAACTTCTTTTTATTTCCGGCACTGTGTAACTTTGTGAACTTGAGCTTTCGAGTTTCTCTGACACGCTATGTCACTCGACCAACTTCCTTTTGTTGTTTATATCACTGGTTTAAATCAACAAATAGTACGTTTTTCCTTTGTCTCCACTTAGTATTCACTGAAATTCTTCTATTTCCCCCCGTGCTTTTGCCATTGCCTTTTCACAGAACGCTGAGCCTAAAGACAATTTATATTGATTTGCATATTCAAAGAGGCGTAATTCTGGGAGGAGTTAGGGGAGTGGCAGCAGGCGTGTGCACGTGTGTTACTTTTCACGTTGACTGGGATTTATGTAACAGTAGAACGTTGGCGAACGCACAGATTTATGCATCTGGATTTTTTTGGGCATACAAACATTTCTACTTTTGCCCGTACGCCATGTTATAGTGTGAGTTCTATGCACGGCCTTATGCATGAGGCCCCTGGATTGTGGCAACTACAGGGGGCTAACACTGTTCTCTGTGTAAGGTCCTTGCTAGGGTCGACCTCAATAGGATCCATGATCCCTTGCTCACCTACCAATGACTGGAACAGTCTGGTTTTACATCTAAGAGGTCTACCATAAAATGCATCCTGGCATTGAGGGGTCTCATGGAGCGCAAACGTGAATATCAGCAGAGTTTCTTTGCAGCCTTTGTTGGTTTTCATAAAGTGTTTGACGTTGCAGGATCCCCCTCAAGTTTGCTTGATATCATATCCGGCCTGTAAACTGGTACTGTGAGTACTGTGCAGAGTGGAGGCAGAACCTCTGCATTTTTCCCAGTGGATTCTGGGGTTCATCAGGGGTTTGTTTTTGCTCCTACTCTGTTCAGCGCTTGGATGGACTAGGTGTTGGGCAGAGTCATGGGGTCCAGCAGCTGGGGGGCATCTGTTGATGCAGAGAGACTCACTGATCTTGACTTTGCTGATGATGCTGTGATCTTCACTGAGTCAATAAAGACTCTGATTGGGGCTCTCGAGAGACTGAGCGAGGAGTCTGAGGATCTGGGCTTGAGAGGGTCCTGATAAAAGCCAACATCCAGGCCTTAGGCACAGCAGTGTGTCTATCTGCAGAGAGAGTGTCGATCTCATCGAGAGGTTTACTTACCTCGGCAGTGACTCTTCAGTCAGTAGACAGATTGGGAGAGCATGGTTGGGTCATGAGGTCGCTGGAAAGGGGTGTGTGGTGCTCTCTGCAAAAGAGAGTCTTTAGAGTCCTGGTGCTCCCAGTTTGCGAGACAAGGATGCTATCCAGTGACTGGACTTGTGTCTCTCTGGAGAATCCTTGGGTCTCGCTGGTTTGACTTTGTGTTACTTATGGAGTCCCGAATGAGGCACATGACCTGCATTGTGAGGGAGTGTTGGTTACGGCATTATGGCCATGTAGCACCATTACCCGAAGGTGATCCGGCTCACATGTTCCGAGTGGCTGGACCAGGCCAAGAGGATGCCCATGTAACACCTGGCTGCAGCAGATAGAGGGTCATTTCCAGAAGGTGAGACTGGACCGCGTGTCTGCCTGGGGGGGTTGCCAACCAGGATCCTGAGCTGTTTCGTCGTGTGATGGGTGCGGCAATGCGCTGTACCAGTGCCTGTTCCCCAACCTGACCTGACCTGAGATGCTGCCTCGCAGTAATTAGTGTGGGGGTCACACCCTGGGTGCTTCTTATAAGGAGTTTGCAAGGCGGTCTGCATGGGTTTGCTCTAGTTTCCTCGCACAGTACAAAAGACACATAGTTTAGGTAATCTGGCAATGCTATGCCATCCTCTGGATGGGTGTGTGTGTGTCCCGCATCCCGCGGTGTACAGACGCCCCGTCCAGGAGTGGTTCCTGCCTTCGTCCATTGATTGCTAGCATGGCCTCTGACTGCCCTCTCTCCTGGATTAGCAGATTTAGAGGATGGATGGATCAGTGAATGCTATGATCCGCCCTGCCCAAAGCAACTCTGTCTTGTAAATTGCCAATCCTTAAAAAAGACAGAAAAATATTCTGCACGATTTGAATTACAGATTAGGTTAATGTTTCAGACTTGAGAGGGGTCACTTCAGGTTGTACATTTTGTTGGTAGTATTTTCCTCTTTCACACGTCTGACAGTCACTCCTGTTGGCAAACAGATCTTCAGTAGTCAGCGCGAGTGATGAAAATGGCGGTGTGTGCGTCAAAGCAAATTTCGACCACACATCCCACTGTAACCAAATTGTAACTGTACCATACAATCACACATTACACATCCCACTGTAACCAAATGTTTCAAAAAACACAAATGTGAGATCTGTCTCTTTGATGAAGCAAAGAAATTACTGAAAGCTGCAGAATTTTCTAATCACTTAGCTACAAGTCCTTGAATGTCCCCGATTGTGACGCTATGTGTACACATTCTAGCTTGTTAAAATAAGACAGTGCTTATTTTGTTGCAATTAAAATACACAGACAAACTTTAAAAAGCAATGTTTTCTGTCATTTACAGTGCCCTCCATCAGGTTTGGGACAATGACACATTTCATTTTGATTTGACCCTCTGCTCCACAGTTTAAAGTTACAAATCAAATAATTCAGATATTGTGATTGCAGACTTTCATTGAAGGGGATTTTCAGACATTTCGGTCGCACAACACTTTTTCTACATGCTCCCCTCTTTTCAGGACACAGCAATGGCAGGTCTAATTAAAGCCGTTGTCATATTTAGCACTTTGTCACATGTCCCTCACATGTAATGACTGCTTGAAGTCTGCGATTCAGAGACATTACCAGGTGCTAAGGGTCTTCTCTAGTGTTGCTCTGCTAAGCCTCTAATGCATGTCCTCGTTTTCAGGCTTGTCCCCCTCAGTTTTCTCTTCAGCATATGGAAGGCCTGCTCAATTGGACTGAAATCAGGTGACTGGCTTGGCCATTCAAGAATTTTAAATTTTTTTGGTCTTTGACAAGCTCCTGTGTGTCCTCAGCAGTGTTTTTGGTCTCATTATCTTGTTGGAGGATGAAGTGTCATCCATTGACTTTGGAGGCCTTTAAAGAACTTGAGCAGATCAGATATTTCTATACCCATCAAAATTATTTGTGCCACTGCTGTCAGCAGTCCCATCATCAACAAAGAGAAGTGTGCCAGAACCTGTGGCACCCATACATCCCCAAGCTATAACACCCTCAGCACCGCCGTGTTTAACAGATAAGGTGGTCTGCTTTGGGTCTTGGGCAGTTCCTTGTCAACTCCACACTTTGCTCTCGCCATCACTCTGATGAGGTTCATCTTTGTCTTGTCTGGCCACAAGACTTTTTCCCAGAATTCTGCAGGCATTTGAAGTCCTTTTTCACAAACTGTAATCTGACCATCCAGTTTTTGTGGTTTGTATCTTGCAGAGTGTCCCCTGTATTTTTTTTAATGAAGCCTTCTGCTGAAAGTCATCTCTGACACACACACATCGGCCCCCTAAAGACTGTGTATGATCTGTCTGTGAGGCGTTGGGGGCTTTTCTTGACTATTGTGAGGATTCTCCTATCATCAGCAGGATCAGACTTCCTTGGCATAGCAGTCCCTTTGTGATTACTGAGCCCACCAGTTTGTTCTTCCTTCTTCATGATATTCCAGACAGTTGATTTTGCTCATCCTAAGGTTGTACCAAAGTTTCCAATGGTTTGATTTGTGTTCTTCAAGTCTCCTGATGGCTACTTTGACTTTCAATGGCACAGCTTTTCTCATCATGTTGAACAATGGCAGCTACAGAGTCCAACAGGTAGAAGCAAGCTGAGATATCTAAACACACCTGAGTGATCACAAACACCAGTGACGCCAGTTGTCCCAAACGTTATAGTGCCCTGAAATGAAGGAACTGTGTAGGAAAAGTGTTGTATGTAAAATTATTTGGCATGAATACTGTTTTATATGCTTTTGCATAAGAACAACTATGGACCAAAACTGAAGTCTATCATGATGGCAGTTTCGAACAGTGCAGCTCCTTGACAATTATCCTCTTACCTTCAGGGGCTTTTTGACAAGTATTTCACATTTGCAGAGAAATGTTAGAAATAGGGCGGCATGGTGGCACAGTGGTAGCGCTGCTGCCTCGCAGTTAGGAGACCTAGGTTCACTTCCCAGGTCCTCCCTGCGTGGAGCTTGCATGTTCTCCCCGTGTCTGCGTGGGTTTCCTACGGGTGCTCCAGTTTCCTCCCACAGTCGAAAGACATGCTGGTTAGGTGGATTGGCGATTCTAAATTGGCCCTGGCATGTGAGTGTGTTTGTGTGTGTCCTGCGGTGTGTTGGCACCCTGCCCAGGATTGGTTCCTGCCTTGTGCCCTATGTTGGCTGGAATTGGCTCCCGTGACCCTGTGTTCAGATTCAGTGGGCTGGAAAATGGATGGATGGATGTTAGAAATGTCCAAAAATATCAGAATGTATTAGAAAATGTATCCTGTTATGCATGGATGGCAGAGCATGTCACTGAGCTCTTAATCCTGGACTCCTACGAATGCAGTCACACATTCAAATACAATGGTTTATATTTCTCCCAGGTACATTTACAGGACCCTTAGGAATGTTTCCTACAGCACAATATACCTAAGGACAGTGAATGAATCCTTCATTCTTTGTTTTCTTTTTCTCTGTCTTCTTCTTCTCTGCTCCTCTTCCTCCACACAAGTGTCATCCTCTGCCCTAAAGACTCCTTATTGAGCTGGACCTGGGAATAACTTCTGGTGTTTGAGTAAAGACCAGAGGAAGTACTTCCAGGTCAGGCAGAAGTTTCTACAAAGTGGGGACAATTCATCTCTGTAGCTCCCTCTGGTGGCACACATGGTATGCAGCAGGGCTGCGCCATGAGGCTACAATTTACAGCATGTGCCACAGGCAAGTAAATGGGAGCAACAACATAGGAGCACTCCCCTCTAGAATGTCAGGGGAGTACATACACTGAGAAAACTAACTCTCCTGGTCCTTCCATTATTTCGGCCTCCCTTCCTGACACACTTCCATTCAGCACATTACCTGCATTGTGAGGGAGCAACAGTTAGGGCACTACGGCCTTCACCCCAAGGGTGATCTGACACGCAGGATTGTCATTGTTGATGACCCAAGTGGCTGGACCAGGCCAAGGGGACACCCATGTAAACCCAGCCACCCTGAACCAGGTCAAGGGGATACCCATGTAACACCTGGGTGCAGCAGACTGGCCGTCATTTCCAGAAGGTGGGACTGGACCATGTGTCTGCCTAGGGGGTTACCAACCAGGCTACTGAGCTGTTTCGTCGTGTGGTAGGTGCAGCAACACGCTGTTCCAGTGCATGCTCCCCAACCTGGCCTGACCTTCGTGACAAGGAACCACCTATCCTCCCAGACAGCATGCCGGATAGTCCTGCATGGCATGTACATGTTAATGAAGTACATGTGATTCTAATTTGGAATTTCAACTGGAGACATAGAATGAGTAGGTTAAGCAGTGAATCATTGAGCATTTATTCCATGATGTGAATCGATCCATTAATATACATTCAGCAGTTTTTACACCCCTACTATTCATCTATTTCCTATTAACTAAAATATACATTTCCATATGGCATATTGTGGGAAGAAAAATTCCCCTGCTAAAGTAAGTTCCAGTATAATAGAACATGTTGGTGAAAATTTGAAAGTTTAAAAGGCAACATAGACACTCCAAATCCCATTTTAAAAGAAGTTCCATACCACCCATACAATTAAAGGTTGTTGAAGGTTTTTTAAGCCAAATCGACTGATTATAAAAAAAAAAATAACTGACTGCAAACATGTTAGTTTTAATATACCATTCATAATATTAAAATCAATCAATTTTAACCTGTCATCCTCGTAGGATTTCAGACATCAGGTACTGTTTGGCTGAAATACATAAAATATTCTAGTCTAATGCTCCGCCCATCCACTGCGCCATTGGCTGGACCAAGGGCAGGTGATTTATCTCAAGGATACCCCCGCGGCGCGGGCGCGCGCGCACTCTCTCGAGGACGTGCGGCCACGTGACGCCTCCATCCGGGTTCCTGACACGGACTCACTCTCCATCATGGCGGCTTCAGGTGAGGTTTGTGTATGGGGGACTGGTGTGCTTTCGGCATAACGTACAGCGGATGGTCAGGGCTATTTTTGTCCCGTATGATTACTGAGTGACTGAAGGAATGCGTGCGCAGAGAAAGAGCCTGGAACGCTGAAAGTAAAACGCTGGCACAGGGCTCATCTTGGTGCCGGGAGTCGCGGCTCTGCTCCGACTGTCGTGTGCAAGCGCGCGAGTGAGTAAGTGTGTGTGTGAGCGAGCTATACCGAAGAGGAAGTGTTGGGGATCCCAGGAGTGTCCCCCGCGTATGGGTGTCCCGGTCTTCAGGCGTAAGCGAGTTGGGCTATCGCGTCTCATCTGTTGTGAACACTGTAAAGCGATGCCAACGTACCGAAGTGTACTTTTGCTGCTCTGCCTGGCCGCGGTGCGGAGGCGCTGAGAGGCCGCCTGCCAGATCATGCCCGCCCGAGCGAACGAACGTGCGCAGGCGCAAGGTGGCGTGTCACTGGCTGGCGCATGCGTACAAAGAGGGGTGGAGAAGCAGACTCGGCCCGGCAAAGGTCCCCACGTGTGGCCCCCAAAAAGCTCTCCGCCACCGAGTCCGGCTGTGTGTTTTCCGGCTTGGTGAATACGGTGTTCGACCCACTCTGCGGCTATTTTCGGAAATGATCACTTATGGCAAATAATTTAATGTTGGTTACTTGCACTTACTAATAAGCAACAGAGCGGCCATTTGTTAAATGTGACGACTGTGGTTGTGTCCCTGAAAACTCGGCAGATGCTATCTTCCTATAGATTTCTGAGAAGCGGCCTTATCTTTGCAGGAGGCGTGTTGTGTGCTTCATTCAGAAACTCTTGCCACACCTTAAACTGCTGCCAGTTTGAGTCAGCTTATAGTACTCAAAGAAATTTATTTCAGATAAACGTGGTGGAGTATTCTTAACCAAAAAAAAAATGTAAGGGACATTTTAATTCTGTCGAATAAAAGGCCAGTTAGCCTGATTCTGATTGGCATTTGCCTGGCACGTTTTCTTTGCTGATGAGGACATTTCATTGTTGGCCACTAAACCAGCTGTATGTAAAAAGATTTGTCTTAGACATTTGAATAACTCTAATCAAGTAAATCCTACTATAAGGTGGATCATTTTGGAAATTGTGTGTTCCAATAGTTGATAATTTTGAATGTTTGGAAAACAAGAGTGGTGTCAGTGGATTTTGGTACCCCATGTGTTTTTAAGTTGATTGGATGCCTCCTGCGTGAAGTTTGCATGTTCTGTCTATTTTCAAACGCGTTTCCATTTTGGGCAGTTTTCCTTTGATAGTGAAACTGCTTTGAGCGTGAAGTTATTAATTCCTTTTCTTATCTGTTTAGTCTAGAGTTAGAGTTGGCCAGGGCCTATCTCAGCAACAGTGGGTGCAAGGCAAAAAAAACAATCTTGGATGGGGAGCCAGTCCATTACAGGGTACAAACATGCACATACTCAGATCTAAGGCGTTTTCACACCTAGATTATTCAGTGTAGTTTTTTCAGACTCTGGTGTGATTCCTCTGAAAGTCCGGTTTGTTTAGATTACTGATTCTTAACCTGTTTTGAGTCATGGATCCCTTCAAGAATCTGAGGAAACCTATGGACCGTCCCCCTTTCCCAGAAATATTCAAATTAATACAGCTTTGCATGCATTGAATATAATGTACTTTATTTATCGAGGTTTGATTGTCTCATACATATGTGACATATACAAAGTATTATTAAACTTCAAATAATCTAATAAAACACTCCTTTTTATGCCAAAAGTAATGGCCACTCAGTATAATTATGACGTACAATCCTCTTGTGAAAATGAAAACAAATTACTACTACTACAGTGTTTTCAACCATTATTACTAATGCATCTTCTCTCTCGTTATCTATTTTAATGAGAAGGTTGTTCTTGTTTGCCTTGAATAAGAATATGAAACTATGGAGTGGTCTTTGACACGGAGACATGCATGTCATCTTTGACATCTAATCTATTTCGACTTTTCGTTTTGATAGAAACAAGTGCTGAAATCCCTGATTCACAAAGGTATGTAGTAGCAAAGGGAATCGGAGCACTCAATAACTTGCTTTACCAGACGAAGGTAGGCTTGTGTCAATGCACACCAGAATTCTCTAAGACTCTTCAAGTTGAATTCAAATATATATATACACACACACACACACAGGCTGAGTAAGCCCGTGTAGTAAAAAGCCCAGGGTCCCAGAAACTTTTGAAATCATCAGGAAGAAAAATTGAAATGTAGAGATATCAGGTATTTGAAAGAAATTGCTCTGGGCATGTCTATCCTAGATTTCGTTTTGCCGATGTGCTTGCCTGACGCGTATGTATTAGCAGCGGGAGGAAAGTAAAAGGGATACAATTTTGCCGATGTGCTCGTCTCACTGGCACAAACGTTTTTTTTCTCAGCGGTTTTACTTTGGCAACATAGTCGCTTTCTTCTTCCAAATTGTTAACTTGGGGCTGCCTCGCCAGCTCTCTGGGCTTCATGCTGTCGTAGCCTCTCACTTCTGGGCCGGATGGACAGAAATACACACTTCCACACAATGACGTTTAGTTTTCTGTTTTTTCAGATGTGGTACTTAACAGTCTCATTCACAAGTTGAGTCGAGGGTTAACATAAAACATTTAAAACAATTAAAAAGGTAAAAATAAATGTGCATATTGGTACAAATATGACACAATTTGCATAAAACAACTCACACAGTTGCCAGTCGATCAGAGTAAGCCTAACACCCGGTTCTTGCACCCAATGCATGCCTCGTTCACGATCATACAGCATTTGAAAAAGAAAAATGTTGTCAATTTACTTGTAATCAAGTCATTTGAAAAACTTACAGAGGTAGCAAGAAACGAATAGTATTGCCCTGTGAGCCCAACGATCAAACTCCGTATTATTTAGTAACAAAGGTGATGTGTGCAGGAGGGTTGTTTTTTCAGTGCAGGCACTATGCAGGTAAAGGTGGCACCCTAACTTTGACATGTGCAGTAAATGTTTTGAACATTCCAAAATAAACATTATTAACAAATGGTTATAGGTGTTATGTCAGTAGATCTGTGCTTTGAGATAACCTAAATTGGAGCTCTGATCATATATTGATTACTGGGCTAAAGAATATGCATCATCATGCAGTTAACTGAAACTCTCCCGACACAACTGTTATAAAACTGGAGCACACCAGCGGATGCTCTCTAGTGATCTTGCCTTCTTTTGCACACTTTAAAGTATGTCCCTTTTGTACCGTGCATATTCAAGTATGTTTCATGTTTTTCGATAATAGGTTTTTCTGATAGAGCTGATTTTTGGTAAATAACCAGATAATAGTTAAAAAAGTAGCATTGTGCAAACAACTGTAGTCTAACCTCCGTGATATTTTTTGTTAGGGAAGAAAAAAATTTCTTCCCAATGAAATGAGTGCATGACACGTCCTTGATATGTTTATTGATATTTTTAGTTCATTTGAAAATTTGCAGTCTGAAACGCAACTGAACTGTCAATTCTAGTAGTGATTCATCCCCTGATGTGTAATGAAGCAAATGGACTATGAGTGTCAAAACACTCTTAACACACTTCAGTTTGCACTGCTGATTGAGTATATATGAAGCGTAGTGTGTGGTCTGTTGATCATATTTCTTTCTGCTGTTACAGTGATTTCATATTCCAGTACAGCTCAGAATTTCCACAAGAACTGTGGGAATTCCATTCCCCCACCACTGCATCTTATTTTGTGAAACGTAGAGCCTCATGTTGCAGTCTTTCTTCTAGTTTATAAATTGCTTCTATTAAAAACTCAACTTGTATTATATTAGACAGGCCATGTAGTGGTTAAGGCATTGGGCTTCAGACGCTGAGGTTGTGGGTTCCCATCCTGCTACTGATACCATGTGACCTTGATCAAGTTACTTTACCTGCCTATTTCCAATTGGAAAAATAAATTAGAAGTAATTAGAACAATCTAGACGAGAACAGACCATTCAGCCCAACAAAGCTTGCCAGTCCTATCCACTTGTTTCCTCCAAGAAAACATCAAGTCGAGTTTTGAAAGTCCCTAACGTCTTACTGTCTACCACACTACTTGGTAGCTTATTCCAAGTGTCTATCGTTCTTTGTGTAAAGAAAAACTTCCCTTTGTGCGAAATTTCCCCTTAACAAGTTTCCAACTGTGTCCCCGTGTTCTTGATGAGCTCATTTTAAAATACCAGTCTCGATCCACTGTACTAATTCACTTCATAATTTTAAACACTTCAATCATGTCACCTCTTAATCTTCTTTTGCTTAAACTGTAAAGGCTCAGCTCTTTTAATCTTTCCTCATAATTCAACCCCTGTAGCCCTGGAATCAGCCTAGTCACTCTTCTCTGGACCTTTTCTAGTGCTGCTGTGTCCTTTTTGTAGCCTGGAGACCAAAACTGCACACCGTACTCAAGATGAGGCCTCACCAGTGCATTATAAAGGTTGAGCAGAACCTCCTTGGACTTGTACTCCACAGATCGTGCTATATAACCTAACATTCTGTTAGCCTTCTTAATGGCTTCTGAACACTGTTGGGAAGTTGATAGCTTGGAGTCCACTATGACTCCTAAATCCTTCTCGTAAGGTGTACTCTCGATTTTCCGACCGCCCATTGTGTATTCAAACCTAATATTTTTACTTCCTATGTGTAATACTTTACATTTTACATGTGAACAGTTGTATCTCAGATGTTTTAAGTTGCCTTAGGTAAAGGCATCAGCCAATTAAGTAAATAATAATAAATGAGGATTTTTATTCCATGCCTACATAATGAGGCAGTCAGTCTGTACTGGTAGGTGATATAACCACATTAAAATATCATCATTTGCTCTTACTGGAATGAGGTTCATTTTAGGACCGATGTCTCTATCAGCCTGAAATGTGTGCACTCAGTTTTTCTCACAAAAGTCAGGATTTAAAAAAAAATAAAATAAAATACTTGGAGAGCGCGCATATATTTACAGCAGCTCTGACCTGTTCATACATAACATTTCAGAGAAAGTGGGAAGGGAAATGATGACAACCCAAGATAAAGTAGGGAAATGCAGCCAAATCAGCTAAATAACCACTTGCATGCATAATAGTTCATATCACTGAGCCATTATTATAATGTGCATTGATGCGACAAACATGTTAACTTCCTTGGCATTAACCGTAAGTAACTTTCAGGCTCAGAATTCAATGTCAATACAGTTGTTCCAGAGCCCTACTCAGGTTGATTTCTGAAACATGTACGGTTAAGCTCGAATGATACTCGGAACAGCATTCTGCTGCCATCCTGTGGATTAAATGATGATATACTGCAAAAAAAAATATATTTTTCTAAGCTTTCTGCCATGCTATGGTAACTCTCAAATATATTTATGAGGGGGACACATCCTCAAAAACACACTGGTGTATAAACGAAAAGTTGTAAAGGCAGTTTTAGAACAGAGTGAAACTGAACCATTAGTTGAATCAAGTAATAGTGATGACAGTCTGAATTGGTCATCAGTCGTTGACATGGATAGTGAATCTGATATGGCACTGAACGTCTGAACCACTGTGATATGCCCGGTGAATTTGGTCCAAGAAGGTTCCCCCATTGTGAATGTAACTTCGTGGCAAAATATTGAAATGATTGGTCAAGTAGAAAACAAAGAAGGATGTTAGACCCTAAACACTTCTTGGTATTTACTTGTTTTTGTTACACTTGATAACATTTTTTCTTGTTGGAGAAAAAAATTCTGTGTTTTTGGCTCAGTTTTATAGGGATATGCATAACGCTCAAAAGTGATGAGTATGATGCGCAGACACTATTTTAGTTGTTGCCTTTTAAAAGTGCCGGTGCTGTATATCTGCACTGAAGAACTTAATTGGGTTTGGGGGTTCCTCAGTTTATATTGACTGCCAATTGTCACTTCTTATAATTAGAATCCAATGCAATCCCTTGTTGACAATATCTGCGTTAAGTAAAAGTACAGGTGTGATTCACTCACAGTGCCCAGATAGCTTTAAACGTCTTTCGCTACAGCCTATTCATAGCATAAGTTTTGGTGTTCTTTGTAGACTATGTAAATGGTCATATGAAGGTAATGAGCTTTTAGACACCAGCAAGATTTTTTTTTCCCAAGATGATGACGACTAACTTTTCAGCTGATTTAGACTCCATAGAGCCCTTCTCAAGGAACTATACGTGGAGTTATTCCCAGCATTAGAAGGACAGATTGCCCAAAGTCAGGCTGTACCTGTTAATGTTCACATTTTAACCGCAGTTTACTGTCTGGCAACAGGCTCCTAACAGAGGGAACTTGCCAGCAAATCAGGGGTATCTCAGCCAAGCCTCACCTTCATCATGCCCACTGTGCCTTGTAATCCATTAACTGACTGACGAGGTGTTAAATTTCAGTTTCTGTATGCTTGGGCTGCACAGTGCAATGTGAACATTCAGTTTTCAGCAGCATCTGGTTTGCCCAACGTAATCGACTATGCTGCTGTTGCGATAAGGACATCTAACAAGAATGGAGCTGCTTTTGTTATCGATAAGCAGTTACATTCCATTAACATACAAGTCATCAGTGATGCCTAGATGAGACTGATAAACGTCATTGCTCAGTGTCCTGGGTCAGCCCATGATTTGTTTAATTTTAGGCAAATTAGTTTGCAGACGACTTGCTAATGGCACTGTACAAGTTGGCTGGCTTATTAATAAGGTAACTGTCTGAATCCTCAGTTTTTCTTATGGCATGTATTATGCATTGAAACAGCAATCATGTCATTACATATGCCAGGTGATAGTGCCTAACTACTCAAGACACTTATGCCTTACACATTTAGCAGAGTGGACCTGCAATGCCACCCTTGCTCTTGGCACAATCAATTGTGCAATACACTATAGAGCTCCTTAAATGCAGGTAAGTGGTGTCTGGATGTGTCAGTCGAGAGGCTGCTCTTCCAGCCAACGAAGGTCTGCAGCATTGTGATTGCATATACAGTGCATCCGGAAAGTATTCACAGCGCATCACTTTTTCCACATTTTGTTAAGTTGCAGCCTTATTCCAAAATGGATTAAATTCATTTTTTTCCTCAGAATTCTACACACAACACCCCATAATGACAATGTGAAAAAAGTTTACTTGAGGTTTTTGCAGATTTATTAAAAATAAAAAAATTGAGAAATCACATGTCCATAAGTATTCATAGCCTTTGCCATGAAGCTCCAAATAAACTCAGGTGCATCCCGATTCCCCTGATAATCCTTGAGATGTTTAATTGGAGTCCACCTGTGGTAAATTCAGTTGATTGGACATGATTTGGAAAGTCACACACCTGTCTATAGAAGGTCCCACAGTTGACGGTTCATGTCAGAGCACAAACCAAGCATGAAGTCAAAGGAATTGTCTGTAGATCTCCGAGACAGGATTGTCTCCAGGCACAAATCTGGGGAAGGTTACAGAAAACTTTCTGCTGCTTAGGTCTTAATGAGCACAGAGGCCTCCATGATCCGTAAGTGGAAGAAGTTCAAAACTACCAGGACTCTTCCTAGAGCTGGCCGGTCATCTAAACTGAGCGACTGGGGGAGAAGGGCCTTAGTCAGGGAGGTGACCAAAAACCCGATGGTCACTCTGTCAGAGCTCCAGAGGTCCTCTGTGGAGAGAGGAGAACCTTCCAGAAGGACAACCATCTCTGCAGCAATCCACCAATCAGGCCTGTATGGTAGAGTGACCAGACGGAAGCCACTCCTCAGTAAAAGGCACATGGCAGCCCGTCTGGATTTTGGCAAAAGGCAGCTGAAGGACTCTCAGACCATGAGAAACAAAATTCTCTGGTCTGATGAGACAAAGATTGAACTCTTTGGTGTGAATGCCAGGCGTCACATTTTGGGGAAACCAGGCACCGCTCATCACCAGGCCAATACCATCCCTACAGTGAAGCATGGTGGTGGCAGCATCATGCTGTGGGGGGCAGGAACTGGGAGACTAGTCAGGGTAAAAGGAAAGATGACTGCAGCAATGTACAGAGACATCCTGAATGAAAACCTGCACCAGAGCGCTCTTGACCTCAGACTGGGGCGACGGTTCAACTTTCAGCAGGACAACGACCCTAAGCACACAGCCAAGATATCAAAGGAGTGGCTTCAGGACAACTCTGTGAATGTCCTTGAGTGGCCCAGACTTGAATCTGATTGAACATCTCTGGAGAGATCTTAAAATGGCTGTGCACCGACGCTTCCCATCCAACCTCATGGAGCTTGGGAGGTGCTGCAAAGAGGAATGGGCGAAACTGGCCAAGGATAGGTGTGCCAAGCTTGTGGCATCATATTCAAAAAGACTTGAGGCTGGAATTGCTGCAAAAGGTGCATCGACAAAGTATTGAGCAAAGGCTGGGAATACTTATGGACATGTGATTTCTCAGTTTTTTTATTTTTAATAAATTTGCAAAAACCTCAAGTAAACGTTTTTCACGTTGTCATTATGGGGTGTTGTGTGTAGAATTCTGAGGAAAAAAATGAATCCATTTTGGAATAATTCTGTAACACAACAAAATGTGGAAAAAGTGATGCGCTGTGAATACTTTCCGGATGCACTGTATACAAGGCTGATTTGCATAGTCCATATATATGGTTGTTTCAGAGTAGCAGCTGGGTGGATTTCAAGACACATTTGCATACACACGTTTACAAGATAATTGTGATTTATAAAGGTGAATTGCAGACAGATGTCCATATGCCAGGTTTTATCAATCAATTTTTTGTTTTTGTCAATTGTAATCTCTTATTTTTTTGACGGTTGCATACTTCTAAGCTCGAATCCACACAAAGGTTTATAAAATAGACGACACTACAGTAGCCTAGCAGAGAAGCTGCTTATTATGAGTTTCCCGTGTCCATATTGTGATTGTCAGTGACAACTAGCATAGCAGTTTGAAAATTGTAGAAATCAGAGGAAGAAAAAAATGTTTTTATGTTGTAGTTAGAATTAGAACAATGAAAATTTAGTCAAAAGTGTGCATATTCAGTTTCGTGGAGATGGTGCTATGTGCTATTACTGCTATTATAAAGTGTAGTGTGAAACTGCACCTCTGATCTGGATTACTACCCATGTTGGCAATAGTAGTGAAAGCATGTGTTGAAATTTTAGTTTGAAGGGGTTTAGAAAAAGCATGGTGGGAAGTTAGAGCTGACCAATTGTGGCTTTGCATAATTACCACAATGTGTGTTAACTTGGTTGGGGGAATCGATGGAGTCTAAAGGCTAGATGTTGGGCTGTGGTGATTCTATAGGCTGCAATCTCCTGTAGATAAGCAGTTTTTTAAGTAAATCTCAAATATGTAACTGTCTACCATTAGAAGGAATGTAAATAAAGGTTTCACTTCATGTATTAAATTATTTTTCTTAATGTTTTCTTGTTTAAATTCTGCAAAAGCACTTGAATTACAAGGAAAATGTATAGAATATTATCAGTTAACAATAAGTAGTTTGAATGGGTTTGGCTTTGATTTTTCATGATTATAAACTAATCATAAGGCAAAAAGTTATTTACTGGTAGATCAGTCCACAGTGTTGGTGTAAAATTCTAAATTGTGAACCAGAAGGATTGAAACATAGTAAACCAGAATTGGTTTTCCAGTGCAAATTACAGAGCAAAAGATTGTAAATTATAAGAGCTTGGTGTTTAATAAACATTGGATACAGGCATAACACCTCTAGGCTTGAATTTGAGCATGGCATTATTAATGTGTTTCTTTTTTCCTGTATTTAACGTGTTTCATATTTTTCAGAACAATATTCATTTAAACCCTCCATTCGTATTCGTGTGTGAATTGCAGTTAAGCTAATGGCTAAATAAGGCTGTGCAGGTGAATTGTGCTGCAATATTTTAAAAATTAAAAAAGGTATCTCATGCTGTTGTCAATGTTCTGCAACATTTGCACACCATCTACCACACGATAATTATTTACGTCAATCACATCAAAGGTGAATATTAAGAAACGATTATTGCAGGTAGAGAGAATAAATGCACTGTAGCAGTTTACTATAATATGTAACCCTGCTAGACCTATGCCTTTGATGTAGGCGTAAGAGTTTGAAATTGTTGCTCAGACAGGCCTGTTTCTTACCAGTCAGCATTGTGAATGCTTCCTGCTGCTGTTTCTTCAGTCTCACTTGCATTTGCATCTCCTACTTAATTTTGTGCCTTGTTTGTTTTTAATTTTAATGTAAGTTGAGCAGTACAGGCCAGTGAAACACTCTTCCTGTTTTGTGATCATCATATGTGAGGGAGGGCCAATTTGATTCACAATCTGTGTGTCTGCAGCTTTTAGTTAGCACCCTGTATGTGCTGCGTACTTTCCTTTCTACTTATATTGCCTTTTATATGATGCTAACACTGCTGAAAACATGGCTTGGCGATTGTGACATTTTTGGCATTGATAGTATGGTTTGCATGTATATGCTGTAATTGGGTAAACAAGCTTTTTGGGGTAGATTCTGCCATTATAGACACTGTTTTAGAAGTATATCGATTCAGTTCAGAGGATTCCCTTGACATTTGATTTTGATGTAGTGAAGGGAGACTTTGGCCTGAGATGACGCCTGGGATATAAGCTGTCTTTCTAATAGCTTGAGTCTGTCAAGCCCTCAATCTTTTGCATGGGAAAGGTGTTATACAAATAAAATTATTATTATTGTTGTTATTGTTTTAGGCTTCAGAAAATATGAAGATTAAACCTAAAGCTTTTTCAAAATAAAAAGTTTGCTAGATGTTCAGATGGTTTGATGTTTGAGGGTGGCACTTACTGTAAAATGGAAGAGATTTAATATTCTTTTAATATTATGGAATATGTTTGGAAGGTTACATTGCCGATTTAAAGGATGTCAAGTATTCCCTTTAAGTTTTATTTATAAATGTTTATGTAATAATGTTCCTTAATTCTTTTTTTTCCCCTCAGCCAAGAAAAAGAACAAGAAGGGGAAGACTTTGACTCTCACAGACTTCCTGGCCGAGGACAGTGGGGGAAATAGCCCTGCAAATTATGCGCCTGTGAAACCCACCAGTTGGGCAGATGAAACTGATGATCTGGAAGGAGATGGTAAGATGGACATTGAAGAATTCCAAGCAGGAATATAGCCGCAAACATGGCAGCTAAAGTATTTTGACTCTTGTTTATCCCCTCTTGGGGATAATGTGATGCAGGGGAGAAAAGTGCTCAGCTCAGGTCCCTGTTTGCTGTGATATTCCGCTGGAACTGGGAGGCCCTATAAAGCTTATTAGGGCAGTCAAACTCCTGTCTGAATTAAGAATATATTTAAATACATTGCACTCTGTACATATGAAAATATTGTCCCTAAGAACCCTAAATGTGTATTTCAGTTTAAGTATTGAAAACAGTAAGGAAAGTGTAACATTTCTCCTTATCCAGATTAACATGAAGCTGTCACTGCGTATTGTTATAGGGATTTTTCAGTTCATTATCTAATATTTGCAAATGACTTCCAGCAACAGCTGTATTTTTGGTTTGAATACCATAAGTAACTAACAACAAAATGGAGAAAAGTTCTTCCCTTTTCAAATTCACGAGTCCCATTATGGTCTAAAATGCTTGAATTCCATAGGACTACATAGGTGCCGCCTAAAGACTGATCTATTCCTTTATGCAGCAGTTTTACTATGTATGTATGTATGTCAGTTAGTCATATGCTACATATGTCAATTGTGGTGTGGTGCTATAGAGCCAAACTGAAATTTTTCTTGTGAGGAAAAAAAAAATTAAGTAAAAAGGGAAGCACAAGAGTTTTTCTGGATTGTTAAATATGTATGTCCAGTACCTCTGTATGAATCTGATGCGACATGTATTGTATGTGCTAGCTTAACACTGTTTTGTGTACGTTATTCATATTGCGTTTTGCAGCATGCCTCAACATATATACTTGTATAAAGCAAGCTCACAGCAAGAGAATGCATTTTACATATGCATGCACTAAAGTAAACATTAGTGCAGAACAATTCATTTGCAATAAATCAACTTGGCTGCTTCCAGCAATGAGTACTCACAGCAGTCAATGAGCAGTTTTAAGTAATCAACCACAACAGTACATTCTAGAAGACGCAATAGTTTTGTGTAAACCCTCAATAATACCTCCACTATATTAAGAGCATGTCTCTTACCCTGGGTAATTCTTTGGAATTCGCCAACACCTCTGCAGTATATAACTCTAGAATCAGCATGCATTATGCTTAGCAGCGTGACTAGTTTTTATTTAATGTTATGGGGATTTGCATGCAGAAAATTTGAAACGTAAAGTGTAGGTACAGACATTCTACTATGCTCTTTTGGTCTGTTGCACACACACTGGGGCTATAACAATTTGGCAAAAGCCCTAGTAAAATTGTTTGTTGTTAGATAAACAAATTAATATGTGTTTCATCTATCAGATTAGTTTTGCTAAATTCATTTCAGTGTCTTTTTATGTAAACTTTCACTTTATAACTGGAGCAACTGAGGAGGTGTGTTTTCATGACATTTATCTGCAATGTTTACTTGTCATTCAAGAGACAGCACCACACTATAAGCACTTGATGCTTTGTGAGCACTGTGTTTGTCCTTGTCTTACCCAGCTATGCTGTCCCCACATGAAGTATAAATCTAGCATGAGATGCAAGAAAGTTATATGATCAGAAGAAAGACAGTTAAAATAAACGTTCCTTAAACTTCAGTGTTTTACAGAGACTTTGTGTAGTTTTTGCTTGTTTAATGTCATTGCCAAAATCTGATGATTGTATGACATTTCAGCATATGTAGGGCTTGATAGTTGTGTGCATGTTAAATGAAATGGATATGTAGTCAGCAGTATTTATAACTCGCATTTCAGTATATTCAAGTAAATATTGTTTTTACTTTGAAATGTTAAACTCTCAGATGACAGACCAAGCAGGTTTAACAGTTCTTGACTTACTGTATTGTATTTCACTCCTGTAATACTTCTCTATTTGGCGACAACAACAACAATATTTATTTATATATCACATTTTCATACAAATGATGTAGCTCAAAGTGCTTTACAGGATGAAGAAAGAGATAAAGGATACACTAAATAAGAAAATAGAATTAGGGAACACTAATTAACATAGAATAAAAGTAAGGTTCGATGGCCAGGGAGGACAGAAAAAACAAACAAAAAAAAAACTCTAGATGGCTGGAGAAAAAATATAAAATCTGCAGGGGTTACGAGGTCACAAGACTACTCAGCATTCTACCTAACATAAATGACCTCAATCAGTCCTCATTGTAGTCAGGGTTCACATGGAAGAACTTGATGATGACGGTCATGTGGACTTCTGGCCTTCAATCCATCAATGTAGGGACATCATGGTGCTTTGATTAGGTGGTGGTGGCACAGATCGACACCAGAGAAAACTGGCAAAAGAATAGCAAAGTAGGGGTTAGTGAGGATTTTGGAGCCACCATGAATGATAATAATTAGTCCTGATACTCTGTATATTCAATTAAGCTAAAGTGAAGCTATGAGAAAGCCATGCTAAAGTAATGTGTTTTTAGCAGTTTTTTTTTTTAAAGTGCTCCACTGTATTAGCCTGGAGAATTCCCATTGGCGGGCTATTCCAGATTTTAGGTGCATAACAGCAGAAGGCTGCCTAACCACTTCTTCTTCTTCAAGTTTAGCTCTTGGAATTCTAAGTAGACCCTCATTTGAAGGTCTAAGGTTATGATTTGGAGTGTAAGGTGAAAGACATTCTGAAATATAAGATGGAGTGAGATTATTTAAGGCTTTGTAAATCATAAGCAGTATTTTAAAGTCAGTTCTAAATGACACAGGTAACCAGTGTAGTGACATCAAAACTGGAGAGATTTGTTCAGATTTTCTTTTCCTAGTTAAGATTCTGGCAGCTCCATTCTGCACTCAATGCAGTCGATTGATGTCTTTTTTTGGGTAGTCCTGAGAGGAGTGCGTTACAGTAATCTGGCTGACTGTAAACAAAAGCGTGAACTAATTTCTCAGCATCTTGCAATGTTATAAGAGGTCTAACTTTTGCTATATTTCTTAAGTGGAAAAAATACTGTTGTAGTGAGCTGATTAATATGTGATTTAAAATTCAGGTCAGAGTCAATAGTTACCCCTATTTTCCAATCACTAAAATTTCTGTTTTCTTTTATATAATTTGAGAAAATTATCTACTCATCCATTCAGAAACACAAGTAAGACATTGTGTCAGTGAATCAAGAGAGATGAGGTCATCAGGCGCTATAGATAAATACAGTTGTGTGTCATCATCATAGCTCACATTATGCCCCGAGATAATCTGACCTAACGGAAGCATGTAAATCGAAAAGAGCAGCGGACCCAGGACAGAGCCTTGTGGAACACCATATAGAATATCATGTGTCTTTGAAGTATAATTACCACAACTAACAAAGATTTTCTACCTGCCAGGTAGGACTCGGACCAATTTAAGACACTGCCAGAGATGCCC